>NC_068442.1:5167143-5468393 GCF_023373465.1 Oncorhynchus keta
CAGAGATGTTTCTATAGAATGTAACAGGCTTTGCCACCACTCCCCTTCTCTATGGTGTGACCTCTACGAAAGGCTTTTCTACCAAAGTAACTTGGCTTTGTGCTGGTGCCCAAGGTCCAGAGCAGTATATCTAAATGCAAGGCTCTGCCAAGGTCCTCGTTTGATGAACGGAGGTGAATAACAGGTAAATGACTTACAGTGCATTCAGAAAGTATTCAGACTCCTTCACTTTTCTCCACATATCGTTATGTTTCAGCCCTATTCTAAAATGGATTAAATAAACATTTTCCTCATCAATCTACAGAAAATGATTGGATACGATTTGGAAAGACACATTATACAGTGGGGCAAAAAAGTATTTAGTCAGCCACCAATTGTGCAAGTTCTCCCACTTAAAAAGATGAGAGAGGCCTGTAATTTCCATCATAGGTACACTTCAACTATGACAGACAAAATGAGGGGGAAAAAATCCAGAAAATCACATTGTAGGATTGTTTATGAATTTATTTGCAAATTATGGTGGAAAATAAGTATTTGGTCAATAACAAAAGTTTATCTCAATACTTTGTTATATACCCTTTGTTGGCCATGACAGAGGTCAAATGTTTTCTGTAAGTCTTCACAAGGTTTTCACACTCTGTTGCTGGTATTTTGGCCCATTCCTCTAGAGCAGTGATGTTTTGGGGCTGTTGCTGGGCAAAGATTTTCTATGGGGTTGAGATCTGGAGACTGGCTAGGCCACTCCAGGACCTTGAAATGCTTCTTACAAAGCCACTCCTTCGTTGCCCGGGCGGTGTGTTTGGGATCATTGTCATGCTGAAAGACCCTGCCACAGTTCATCTTCAATGCCCTTGCTGATGGAAGGAGGTTTTCACTCAAAATCTCACGATTCATGGCCCCATTCATTCTTTCCTTTACACGGATCAGTCGTCCTGGTCCCTTTGCAGAAAAACAGCCCCAAAGCATGAGGTTTCCACCCCCATGCTTCACAGTAGGTATGGTGTTCTTTGGATGCACCTCAGCATTCTTGTCCTCCAAACACGACGAGTTGAGTTTTTACCAAAAAGTTATATTTTGGTTTCATCTGACCATATGACATCCTCCCAATCTTCTTCTGGATCATCCAAATGCTCTCTAGCAAACTTCAGACGGGCCTGGACATGTACTGGCTTAAGCAGGGGGACACGTCTGGCACTGCAGGATTTGAGTCCCTGGCGGCGTAGTGTGTTACTGATGGTAGGCTTTGTTACTTTGGTCCCAGCTCTCTGCAGATCATTCACTAGGACCCCCGTGTGGTTCTGGGATTTTTGCTCACCGTTCTTGTGATCATTTTGACCCCACGGGGTGAGATCTTGCGAGGAGCCCCAGATCGAGGGAGATTATCAGTGGTCTTGTATGTCTTCCATTTCCTAATAATTGCTCCCACAGTTGATTTCTTCAACCCAAGCTGCTTACCTATTGCAGATTCAGTCTTCCCAGCCTGGTGCAGGTCTACAATTTTGTTTCTGGTGTCCTTTGACAGCTGTTTGGTCCTGGCCATAGTGGAGTTTGGAGTGTGACTGTTTGAGGTTGTGGACAGGTGTCTTTTATACTGACGACAAGTTCAAACAGGTGCCATTAATACAGGTAATGAGTGGAGGACGGAGGAGCCTCTTAAAAAATAAGTTACAGGTCTGTGAGAGCCAGACATCTTGCTTGTTTGTAGGTGACCAAATACTTATTTTCCACCATAATTTGCAAATAAATTCATTAACCTGTTAGAACTCTAGGGGCAGTATTTCATTTTGGATAAAAAGACGTGCCCGTTTTTAGCGCGATATTTTGTCACGAAAAGATGCTCGACTATGCTTGGAATTGATAGTTTTGGAAAGAAGACACTCTGACGTTTCCAGAACTGCAAAGATTTTCACTGTGAGTGCCATAGAACAATATCTACAGGCAAAACCAAGATGTTTGAGTGACCAGGAAATCAACAGGATTTTTGAAGGCACGTTTTCCATGATCTCCTTATATGGCTGTGAATGGCACAGGAATCAACGGACACTTCCTATCGTTTCCCCAGGTGTCTGCAGCATTGTGACGTATTTGTAGGCATATCATTGGAAGATTGGCCATAAGAGCCTAAATTACCAAGTGTCCCGCATGGTGTCTGCGTGGAAATTGGTGCGCAAAAGTCAGGTCCCAGTATTTTTCCATCCGAATCAGAGAAGAATGCACGTGTCTAGGACTAGCATTTCAATGAAGAGATATATGACCAAACACCTTGAGGATTGATTCAAACAACGTTTTCCATGTTTCAGTCGATATTATGGAGTTAATTCGGAAAAAAGTTCGAAGGTGACTGAATTTTCGGTTAGTTTCAGCCAAATGCATAGTAACAAAACGGAACGTTGTGTCCTACACAAGCATCTTTCAGGAAAAACTGGACATCTGCTATGTAACTGAGAGTCTCCTCATTGAAACATCTGAAGTTCTTCAAAGGTAAATTATTTTATTTGATCCCTTTGCTGGTTTTTGTGAATGTTGCGTGCTAAATGCTAACGCTAAATGCTACGCTAGCTATCACCACTCTTACACAAATTATTGATTTTCTCTGGTTCTAAAGCATATTTTGAAAATCTGAGACGACAGGATTGTTAAGAAAAGGATAAGCTTGAGGACAGGCATATTTATTTCATTTATTTTGCAATTTTCAGAAATCGCTAATGTTGCGTTATGGTAATGAGCTTGAGGCTGTAGTCACAATCCCGGATCCGGGATGGGGCGGCCTAACAGGTTAAAAATCCTACAGATTTTTTTCTGATTTTGTCTGTCATATAGTTGAAGTGTACCTATGATGAAAATTACAGGCCTCTCTCATCTTTTTTAAGTGGGAGAACTTGCACAATTGGTGGCTGACTAAATACTTTTTTGCCCCACTGTATATAAGTTTCCACAGTTGACAGTGCACGTCAGAGCAAAAACGAAGCCATGAAGTCGAAGCAATTGTCTGTAGAACTCAGAGACAGAATTGTGTCGAGACACAGATCTGGGGAAGAGCACCAAAACATGTCTGCAGGATTGAAGGTCCTCAAGAACACGGTGGCCTCCATCATTATTAAATGGAAGAGGTTAGGAACCACCAAGACTCTTTCTAGAGCTGGCCGCACGGCTAAACTGAGCAATCGGGGGAGAAGGGCCTTGGTCAACTCCATCAACCACACCTACCATAAATGTCGTTCTTGTTAGCATGTTTCATGTAGAATTTCAACTGCTATTTTTAACCATCTCCATGTTGAATTATCATTCAAAAGCTTGTTTTCTGGAGCATATCATTAGCTAGTCCATTTATGGCTATATCCTTTGTAAACGTAGTGCTTCGTGTTAATTTGTAATTTCCTGAAATCCAATTGGTTACTGGCATTTAAAGGCCCTTTCCACCAACCTGATTGGTTCCCCTCTCTCTCAGATGAAATCTCGCGTCTTGTGACGGCCGGCCGCCCAACAACCTGCCCGCTTGACCCTATCCCCTCCTCTCTTCTCCAGACCATTTCCGGAGACCTTCTCCCTTACCTCACCTCGCTCATCAACTCATCCCTGACTGCTGGCTACGTCCCTTCCGTCTTCAAGAGAGCGAGAGTTGCACCCCTTCTGAAAAAACCTACACTCGATCCCTCCGATGTCAACAACTACAGACCAGTATCCCTTCTTTCTTTACTCTCCAAAACTCTTGAACGTGCCGTCCTTGGCCAGCTCTCCCGCTATCTCTCTCAGAATGACCTTCTTGATCCAAATCAGTCAGGTTTCAAGACTAGTCATTCAACTGAGACTGCTCTTCTCTGTATCACGGAGGCGCTCCGCACTGCTAAAGCTAACTCTCTCTCCTCTGCTCTCATCCTTCTAGACCTATCGGCTGCCTTCGATACTGTGAACCATCAGATCCTCCTCTCCACCCTCTCCGAGTTGGGCATCTCCGGCACGGCCCACGCTTGGATTGCGTCCTACCTGACAGGTCGCTCCTACCAGGTGGCGTGGCGAGAATCTGTCTCCTCACCACGCGCTCTCACCACTGGTGTCTCCCAGGGCTCTGTTCTAGGCCCTCTCCTATTCTCGCTATACACCAAGTCACTTGGCTCTGTCATAACCTCACATGGTCTCTCCTATCATTGCTATGCAGACGACACACAATTAATCTTCTCCTTTCCCCCTTCTGATGACCAGGTGGCGAATCGCATCTCTGCATGTCTGGCAGACATATCAGTGTGGATGACGGATCACCACCTCAAGCTGAACCTCGGCAAGACGGAGCTGCTCTTGCTCCCAGGGAAGGACTGCCCGTTCCATGATCTCGCCATCACGGTTGACAACTCCATTGTGTCCTCCTCCCAGAGCGCTAAGAACCTTGGCGTGATCCTGGACAACACCCTGTCATTCTCAACTAACATCAAGGCGGTGGCCCGTTCCTGTAGGTTCATGCTCTACAACATCCGCAGAGTACGACCCTGCCTCACACAGGAAGCGGCGCAGGTCCTAATCCAGGCACTTGTCATCTCCCGTCTGGATTACTGCAACTCGCTGTTGGCTGGGCTCCCTGCCTGTGCCATTAAACCCCTACAACTCATCCAGAACGCCGCAGCCCGTCTGGTGTTCAACCTTCCCAAGTTCTCTCACGTCATCCCGCTCCTCCGCTTTCTCCACTGGCTTCCAGTTGAAGCTCGCATCCGCTACAAGACCATGGTGCTTGCCTACGGAGCTGTGAGGGGAACGGCACCTCAGTACCTCCAGGCTCTGATCAGGCCCTACACCCAAACAAGGGCACTGCGTTCATCCACCTCTGGCCTGCTCGCCTCCCTACCACTGAGGAAGTACAGTTCCCGCTCAGCCCAGTCAAAACTGTTCGCTGCTCTGGCCCCCAATGGTGGAACACACTCCCTCACGACGCCAGGACAGCGGAGTCAATCACCACCTTCCGGAGACACCTGAAACCCCATCTCTTTAAGGAATACCTAGGATAGGATAAAGTAATCCTTCTCACCCCCCCTAAAAGATTTAGATGCACTATTGTAAAGTGGCTGTTCCACTGGATGTCATAAGGTGAATGCACCAATTTGTAAGTCGCTCTGGATAAGAGCATCTGCTAAATTACTTAAATGTAAATGTAAATGTAAATGATTGGTGAAAATGCCTCATCTCCCGCGAAGAATCCATGTAGAGAGACAAAATGAGAAAATCTCAAAGAATATACCTACAGTATGTGAGTAAAAATAGGTGATCTCAGTTAGCCAAAGTGAAAAATGCAGTGAATGAAAGATAAAATTAGCCTTACACGGAACCCAAACCAGCTGCGAGCATGCGCCATCGTGTATACATTTATTTTGTCCGCCCACACCAAACGCGATCATGACACGCAGGTTAAAATATCAAAACAAACTCTGAACCAATGACATTCATTTGGGGACAGGTCAAAAAGCATTAAACATTTATGGCAATTTAGCTAGTTAGCTTGCACTTGCTAGATAATTTGTCCTATTTAGCTAGCTAACTGTTGCTAGATAATTTGTCCTATTTAGCTAGCTAACTGTTGCTAGCGAATTTGTCCTGGGATATAAACATTGAGTTGTTATTTTACCTGAAATGCACAAGGTCCTCTACTCTGCCAATTAATCCACACATAAAACTGTCAACCGAATCGCTTCTAGTCATCTCTCTTCCTTCCAGGCCTTTTCTTCTCTGGACTTTATATTGCGGTTGGCAACTATCATAAATTAGGTGCATTACCGCCACTGACCTCGTTTGTCTTTCAGTCACCCACGTGGGTATAACCAATGAGAAGATGGCACATGGTTAGAACTGATTTCTCTGCTCGCGGTGTGGTCAGCCTGTCAGATTAGCCTTACCGTCCGTTCGAGGCAGTACAGGTAGAGGAGGAAAAGGAGGTAGCGCAGCAGCGCGTTGAGACCCAAATGAATTGAGATTAAGATGACAACTTGCAGCGATCAACCGGACAGCAGCCAGCCAACAGTGGCTTTTATTCCACATGTCATAAATAAACCAATTTGTACATGATTTGATTTGCCCTAAGTGTCTAAACACTGGACTGAAATCACCATAGACCCCACCAACCAGGGATTCTGTAATTCTGTCATGATAGAATGTGCAAACTGTGAAGGTGATGGTGATGAATTTAGGAGTGTTTACACTTCCTCCCGGCTGCAGGAGTGCTCCAGGGGAGATGTGGCATTTGATATAAATGTGAGGATGGCTCTTCTAGCCAACAAATTTGGACTTGGTTATGCAGCTCATTTCTTCCTTGCTCCAGCAAATGTATTCAAAGTGAATAAAACCGAGTGATGGGAAAACATAACTATGCAATGAGACTGTCACATAGGCCTACAATGTCAGGGCTGTGAGAAATGAGCTTTACATAAAGTAACTACATGCTAATATGCTAATATTTACATAGGGTAACATGCTGATATTTAGTCCCTGCAGTTATGACTGTACCCCCCACTGCAGTTGCAGAGATTCAGAGAGGGCTACAGTCTGGTGAGTGCTGCAAAGATAATTAGATGAGCATACGCAGATATAGACCCAGACATAGCAGAGTTGCTGAAGGAGGATGAGGATGCCATCATTGACATGCACGTATCCTTTGATGGCACTTCGCACAAGAGAGGGTAACATGTCCAACGACGGGATAGGTGTGTGTGCGAGCCCTCGAAAGTGATGAAAATCCACCCCGTCACAAAGGCCATACAATTTTTAATAGAGAGGTTGCACAGAAAATGGTACTTGTATATCATAGGATGTCAAATGATAACCTCCTCAAAAGAATGTAGCACGGAGGAACCCAGAATGCAAATGAATGTCTGAACTCAATGCCCCCAACCGGTCTTTGTGGGCAAAAGCCGCATTAACGGGAGAAGCCAGTAATGGCAGTAGCCACGTTCAATGAGGGAGAAACTGCTATATCAAATGTGATGATCACATTGTGGCTTGACAGCACTCTAGTGACACTGGAAGCAATCAGAGAGGAGGATGTGAGAGCTGATGCTGCTTCAATGGAGTGTGCCAAGCGGAGGCGCAGGTGCTATGTCACAGTCAACAAAGTCAAGTGGTACCAGCAACCACTCAGAGGGCCTTACATATAGGGCAGGCATAGCTGATTCATGTTCTGTGCATTTCAACAGCCATACAAAGTTCTTGAATGTGACAAATTGAGCAAAGTGATGTGAGAATTTGCCCAACAGACCAGTATTCAAGTGATATGCTCTATTGCTTGAAACAAATGTATTAAATGTGCTAATGTATTTTTAAAAGGTATATTTGATGTTTAAATATCAGTTTAGAAGTGATATATGAATGAGAGTTTAATTCATGTGACAAATTGTCATATTTATGGAAAGTACATTTTAATAATAATAATAATCATAACATTTTAATAATAATCTTTATCGGAGATTAAGCGCCCATTCATTTTTCTCAGTCTTCAAAGATGTATATTCACATTATTTTACACACAGGTTCTTAGGTCTTATAGTTAGATTCTTACAGAGCCTTTTTTTTTATATCTTGTGTCGTTTTGATTTTAAATGTCATTTTATTGTGTAAATATATGCAAAATATGCATCAGCCATACATGTGAAGTGTTTCTTAAATAATTTCATGAAATGACAATATTTTGACAAACTGATCAGTAAAAGTGTGACCATTGAGTGTCTAATAACAACAAAACAAAAACATTCTGCCTTGAAGCAATGCGTTGAAAAACGTATTCTCGTAATATGCAAATTAGCGCATATTTAAGGAGGGTTTGCATAATTTGCACATTTACATTTTTAAATAACTAAAACCTGTAATACAATAATATATTGTACTTATGTATACTTTCAACTGGTAAAGTTTCAGTCTGATGAGAGTAAAGACAAAAAACATATTATCCTGTGGTGCCTGGCCTTAAATAATATGTCACCCTATAACATATTTCCATGTGTATATTTCCACATACAGTTGAAGTCGGAAGTTTACATACACTTAGGTTGGAGTCATTAAAACTCATTTTTCAACAACTCCACAAATCTCTTGTTAACAAACTATAGTTTTGGCAAGTCGGTTAGGACATCTACTTTGCGCATGACACAAGTAATTGTTCCAACAATTGCTTACATACAGATTATTTAACTTATAACTCACTGTATCACAATTCCAGTGGGTCAGAAGTTTACATACTCTAAGTTGATTGTGCCTTTAAACAGCTTGGAAAATTCCAGAAAATTATGCTATGGCTTTAGAAGATTCTGATAGGCTAATTGACATCAGCCAAGACCTCAGAAAAAAAATATAGACCTCCTCAAGTCTGGTTCATCCTTGGGAGCAATATCCAAACGCCTGAAGGTACCACATTCATCTGTACAAACAATAGTACGCAAGTATAAACACCATGAGACCACACAGCCGTCATACCGCTCAGGAAGGAGACACTTTCTGTCTCCTAGAGATGAACGTACTTTGGTGCGAAAAGTGCAAATCAATCCCAGAACAACAGCAAAGAACCTTGTGAAGATGCTGGAGGAAACAGGTACAAAAGTATCCATATCCCCAGTAAAACAAGTCCTATATCGACATAACCTGAAAGGTCGCTCAGTAAGGAAGAAGCCACTGCTCCAAAACCGCCATAAAAAAGCCAGACTACGGTTTACAACTGCACATGGGGACAAAGATTGTACTTTTTGGAGAAATGTCCTCTGGTCTGATGAAACAAAAATAGAACTGTTTGGCCATAATGACCATCATTATGTTTGGAGACTAAGTGAGAGGCTTGCAAGCCAAAGAACACCATCACAACCGTGAAGCACGGGGGTGGCAGCATTATGTTGTGGGGGTGCTTTGCTGCAGGAAAGACTGGTGCACTTCAGAAAATAGATGGCATCATGAGGCGGACAATTATGTGGATATATTGAAGCAACATCTCAAGATATCAGTCAGGAAGTTAAAGCTTGGTCGCAAATGGGTCTTCAAAATGGACAATGACCCCAAGCATACTTGTCACGCCTTGGTCTTAGTATTTTGTGTTTTCTTTAATTATTTGTTCAGGCCAGGGTGTGACATGGGGTTATTGTATTTTCGTATTGGGGTTTGTTGTATTTGGGATCGCGGCTGAGTAGGGGTGTTGTATCGGCTTGGCTGCCTGAGGCGGTTCTCAATCAGAGTCAGGTGATTCTCATTGTCTCTGATTGGGAACCGTATTTAGGTAGCCAGGGGTTTCACTGTGTATTTCGTGGGTGATTGTTCCTGTCTCTGTGTAGTTTCACCAGATAGGCTGTAATTAGGTTTCACGTTCCGTTTTGTTGTTTTGCATTTGTATAGTTATTTCATGTATCGCTCTTCCTTTATTAAAGACATGAGTAACCACCACGCTGCATTTCTGTCCGACTCTCTTTTGACAAACGAAGAAAGACGTTACAATACTTCCAAAGTTGTGGCAACAAAGTAAAGGCATTGGAGTGGCCATCACAAAGCTCTGACCTCAATACTATAGAACATTTCTGGGAAGAACTGAAAAAGCGTGTGCGAGCAAGGAGGCCAACATACCTGACTCAGTTACACCAGCTCTGTCAGGAGGAATGGGCCAAAATTCATCCAACTTATTGTGGGAAGCTTGTGGAAGGCTACCCGAAACGTTTGACCCAAGTTAAACAATTTAAAGGCAATGCTACCAAATACTAATTGAGTGTATGTAAACTTTAACCCACTGGGAATGTGATGAAAGAAATAAAAGCTGAAATAAATTATTCTCTCTACTATTATTCTGACATTTCACATTCTTAAAATAAAGTGCTGGTCCAAACTGATCTAAGACAGGGAATTCTTACTAGGATTAAATGTCAGGAATTGTGAAAAACTGAGTTTAAATGCATTTGGCTAAGGTGTATGTAAACTTCCGACTTCAACTGTATATTCCCTGCCCACGTCTCGGTCTCCTTTTTGACGCCGCAGTCCATACCTCCAGGAACTGTGCGTTGATCTTGAACTCGGGCATGGGACGTCCCTGCTCTTTAGCAGCCTGCTGGCGCTGCTCGATGCCCCTGAAGAGGTGGGTGACTGCCCGGGGAATAATGCCCAGCTCCTCCTCCCCGATGTTCACATCAAACCCTGTACCCATGGTGTACGTCTTACCTGACCCCGTCTATAGGAGGAGGAAGAGGAGGATGATAAGACAGTGGTGGAGAGGAAAGATGAAGAGACGGGTGAGAGGGAGATAGGATAAAGCGGGGAGGATGAAGAGGGGGAAAAAGATACGGATTAGGAAAGGATGGGGTGGGGATGAGTATGGCGAGAGAGAGAAAACTAGTTTAATTTATTTCACATAATTAATTTATTGAAGTTTCATTTACATCTGTTGTGCTTGTATTCAAGTGAAAAGAACCCTCTGATTACTGGGTCAGACTGTGGGGAAAGTGTTAAAGCTGGATTAGTCCATCCCAGTACAGACTAGACAGACACATATTCTACCAAATGTCCTCTACAGTCTGAGTAAATACACAGGGACAAACTGAACAGAGCTGGGCTTGGTCAAACCGGGCTACCTAGAGCCTGGGTCAACCACTGTAGCTACTGTACATACAGTATGGATGACATACAAATAGGTTACCATCAATGCAGGAATGGAAGGGGGAAGATGAGCTTATATAAAAACAAATGTATGGATATCTTAGATGTGTGCGTGGCTACTTAACCGCATCACTTAAGACCCCACACCATTTAAATCCCCCTCCCATCAAACAGACTTAGTTCTAGACAGCCCCTACTATTGGAGAAAAAGGCTCAGTTACCAAGGCAACCGGGGTGAAGGGGAGAGAAGCCCAAATGTCAATGCAATTTCCATTGCTACAGAGTGAGACTGCCAGGAAAAGGAAAGACGCAGCTTGAGAAGAGTATGAATTGGTTCATTTGTAGGAAACGAGAGGGAGGGGGATGGAGGGGTTGCTTTGGTGGTGTTACTATACATAGATTAGTGCTTTATGATGGTTTGCAATGACAGAAGCACCGCCAGTACTCTCAGAAACCTTTTGTAAAAACTATACAACCACTCCAAGAGCTAATAAGTATTGGAGGGGGTCCGTGAGTTTTCAGGACCTCACAAACACATGTGTAAGGCAGGATTATGATATCAGTTCAGTCTTTGACTAGTGATCCAACATGAGCTTTTGCATTTCACAAATAACCCCAATAACTAATAGCTATAACCCCAATAACTGCAAACTAGGGGAATATGGGACAACTGCTATAGCCTACTGCTATAGCCCAGAGTTGTTCCTGGTCATGTGCCTATGGAAATATCAACAGGTTACACGAAAATATCCCCCAAAGGACCAAACGGCCATGCAGTAAGAACAATCAACCAAGATCAGTTGAGAAGTCTTTGAAGGCCATCGTGTAGACTTGCCTGGCCGTAGGCAAAGATGGTGGCGTTGTATCCTTCGAAGCAGCCCTCGATCAGTTTCTCAGTGCAGTCAGCATAGATGCTGTCCTGACAGGAGTCCATGTCGAACACATAGTCGTATGTAAACGCCTTGTCTTTACCCAGCATCACCTGGGGCTCCCCAGGGGTCACAAACGTACAGATGTGACATCCCTCAATCTTCTCCCGTGCCAGTTGAGGACGGATCCTGGTGGAGATAGGGAGGGGGAAAGAGAGCGAGAGAGAGAGGGAGAGATAGAGAGAGCGAGAGCGAGAGCGAGAGCGAAAGAAAGAAAGAGAGAGAAATGTCACTGTCAATAAAAGCTGAACATACTGTAATTGGTTTAACCTATGTAAATATAATGTTGTTTTTAGTCTGCACATTTGTTTGTGTGTTAAGTGTTCAATATGTACAGTAACATTCCTCACTGTTGATCTAAGTTGTTGTACTATTAAATGGACTCTTCAAACAAGGAGTTAACAAAGGCATTAACTTCCCTTACAAGCCTATAAAAAGGCCAGTCTAGCAGCTCGAGGTCGACCGAAGAATCGGCATGGCTGATTAATTAGGGCCGATTTCAAGTTTTCATAACAATCGGTAATCAGTGTTTTTGGACGTCGATTACGGCCAACTACATTGCACTCCACGAGGAGACTGCGTGGCAGGTTGACCACCTGTTACGCAAGTGCAGCAAGGAGTCAAGGTGAGGTGCTAGTTAGCATTAAACTTATCTTATAAAAAATAATCAATCTTAACATAATCACTAGTTAACTACACATGGTTGATGATATTACTAGTTTAACTAGCTTGTCCTGCTTTGCAAATAATCAATGCGGTGCCTGTTAATTTATCATCGAATCACAGCCTACTTCGCCAAACAGGTGATGATTTAACAAGCACATTCGCGAAAAAAGCACTGTTGTTGCACCAATGTACCTAACCATTAACATCAATGCCTTTCTTAAAATCAATACACAAGTATATATTTTTATACCTGTATATTTAGTTAAAATAAATTCATGCTAGCAGGCGATATTAACTAGGGAAATTGTGTCACTTTTCTTGCTTTCTGTGCAAGCAGAGTGAGGGTATTGTCACACCCTGACCATAGTTTGCTTTGTATGTTTCTATGTTTTGTTTGGTCAGGGTGTGATCTGAGTGGATGTTGGATGTCTTGTTTGTCTGTTTCTGTGTTTAGGCCTGATATAGTTCTCAATCAGAGGCAGGTGTTAGTCATTGTCTCTGATTGGGAGCCATATTTAGGTAGGCTGTTTTGTGTTGGGTTTTGTGGGTGGTTGTCTCCTGTGTCAGTGTTTGTACCACACGGGACTGTTTCGGGTTTTCACATTTCTTATTTTGTAGTTTATTCATGTATAGTTTCATTATTAAAGAACCATGAAATATAACCACGCTGCATTTTGGTCCGCCTCTCCTTCTCAGGAAGAATCCCGTTACAGGTATATGCAGCAGTTTGGGCCGCCTGGCTCTTTGTGAACTGTGTGAAGACCATTTCTTCCTAACAAAGACCGTAATTAATTTTACAGAATTTTACAGAATTATGACATAAAATTGAAGGTTGTGCAATGTAACAGCAATATTTAGACTTATGGATGCCACCCATTTGATAAAATACGCAATGGTTCCGTATTTCACTGAAAGAATAAACATTTGTTTTTGAAATAATAGTTACCGGATTTTACCATATTAAGGACCTCGTATTTCTGTGTGTTATTATATTATTAAATTATAATTAAGTTTATGATTTGATATTTGATAGAGCAGTCTGACTGAGCGGTGGTAGGCAGCAGCAGGCACGTAAGCATTCAATCAAACAGCACTTTCCTGCGTTTGCCAGAAGCTCTTCGCTGTGCTTCAAGCATTGCGCTGTTTATGACTCAAGCCTATCTCCCGAGATTAGGCTGGCAATACTATAGTGCCTGTAAGAACATCCAATAGTCAAAGGTACTGTACATGAAATACAAAGGGTATAGAGAGAAATAGTACTATAATTCCTATAGTAACTACAACCTGAAACTTCCTACCTGGGAATATTAAAGACTCATGTTAAAAGGAACCACCAGCTTTCATATGTTCTCATGTTCTGAGCAGGGAACTTAAACGTTAGCTTTTTACATGGCACATATTGCACTTTTACTTTCTTCTCCAACACTGTGTTTTTGCATTATTTAAACCACATTGAACATGTTTCATTATTTATTTGAGACTAAATAGATTTTTATTTATGTATTATATTAAGTTAAAATAAAAGTGTTCATTCAGTATTGTTGTAATTGTCATTATTATTACAAATATATATATAGAAAAGAAATCTGCCGATTAATCGGTATCGGCTTTTTATGGTCCTCCAATAATCGGTATCAGCGTTGAAAAATCATTATCGGTCGGCCTCTACTAGCAACAGGAGGTATACAGTAGTCGTCCTTACGCTACCCTGAATCTCTGACCCAATACTCTGCCCCATACAACCAGCTAGCTGGCTTCATATGTATGTTTGTGTGTGTATGTCCGTGTGTATGTCCGTGTGTGTGAGATTGGGAGTGTGTGTGTGGGGAGTACGAATGTGAGCTAGAGACGCACTAAGCTCCAATGCTGAATCTCAGTAATGCCCTCCTGATAGCTGGCCAACTAAAAGCTGGATAATGGATAATTTAGCCTGGTTAAAAGTGAGAGAGTAGGTTGGATAATTTAGCCTGGTGTAGAAGTGAGAGAGGAAGTATACACTGGGCATATACCGTTGGGGAAATTCCCCCCGGACCCCCTCGAAGTAAATGCTTTTTTATCAGAGTAATCATCACTTAAATAGCTGGTTTCAGAGCATTTCTGTGTCTAGTTGAGGAACTGAATACGCCCCAACCTGCTGTCTATTCCTGCACCCCCACCATCACCAACTCCACTCCCTGCCGCTTCTCCAACACCACTGCACTCTCTCCATAAATCATTAAGGGCTGTGCGTATCGAGGGAGAAGATCGAGGGAGGAAATGAGAGGTGGGGTTGAAAGGCTTCTTTATGCACATTTCTGCAGAAGGGAAGGGAAAAATAAGGCAGAAGAAACCTTCAAACACGAATACAGCACTCAGCACCGATGGTGCAACAGAGCAGTCCAGTTTCACATGCTTCGTTGTCCTTTAGGGAAGAACAAAGTGCAATTGACTAGTGTACAAGGAGGCCAGTGGGCCTGGGCTAGAGGCACAGTGGGTCTGGGCTAGTGTGTTCATCACGTAGCATGTGATAGATCTGGTTAGCTCCCTGAGCAGTCAGCTTTCTCTCCTAACACCCATTCTGAGTTTACAGTCACTGGGACAGATACCTTCAGAAACGGCTCTACACAGAGTGAGAGCACAGACGGGGAATACTGTCTGAAGGGGCTCGGAAGAGCTCTACTGTGTGTCTCACACACAAACACATCCTTGCATGCCCACACACATGTATGAGACAGTGCCAGTACGTGTAGTGTCACTAGAGCCAAGCGTTGGTCCAAGCTTTGATCCTAGACAAAGACCTGCAGCCATGTAGTTTTATTCACTATGAAGGAATACTGGGGTTCCTGAAACTCAGCTCTGGTCAATCATAACTATAGTGTTTACCAATAACAGTGCTCAATTTACACCTTCACAGTTTAAGCATTTCGTTTAAAATACTTAATTTAAGTGTTTGTGGAGGACAGTGTCTGCTGTCTAACAGTCTGCAGTGTGGGCCTACTGTACTGTTCTTTGTGTTGCGCTGGGTGACTTTAAAAATGGGAAGAGGTTGCCATGGATACTTGTTATGGAAGTGGCAGTTAAAGGAATAATACTATCGAAGCAGGATATCATGATACCAATGAGCCAGTTAACCAGTCTAAGTGATGTGTCCCAAATGGCACCATATTTCCTATATAGTGCACTACTTTTGACTATGGGTCAAAAGTCCTGCAGTAGGGAATTTGGTGGCATTTGGGACACAGGTTCAATTACGTCAACCAGAGCATCAACCAGCATCATACTTTACAGGCATTTTTAGTATGGCTCTAATAGCTCTTACAGAGCTGAGCTTATTCTTGATTATGAGTACACTTGACTAAGTATGTGTTAGTTATGAGTGACATTTGGAAGCAACAACAAGGGGACAGAATAGTAGGGCAGATTAAAGCTTAATGTTTCAGTCTTGGTGAAACGATAGGCCCTACAGTGCAACCCATGGTAACCCCTGTTCCCCAGCACAGTATAATCTCTCCATAGCAAGTCTAGTTCTATGAATCCCACGTTCACCATCTGTAGTATGTTGTCATCAACCTTGCCGTTTAAGCAACACATTCCAAATGTAGTTACTCCGCAATACTAAGTCGAAAGAGCACAGCAAAAAGAGCACGGCAATCAACGACGGTTGCATGTCACGGGCCGTGGAAGCCGAAGACAGCAGCCTGCCGCAAAGTAGCCTACATTCCCAATGAGAGGCCCGGAGCGGATACCAGCAACGAATAGCTTCGCCGCCCTGGATCTTCCTGCACCTTCGTCGCTGGGGTTACCTGTGTCTGTGGCCATTGTGCCTACTCCTACTCAAATCAAATCAAATGTTATTTGTCACATACACATGGTTATCAGATGTTAATGCGAGTGTAGCGAAATGCTTGTGCTTCTAGTTCCGACATGGCACTAATAACCAACGAGTAATCTAGCTAACAATTCCAAAACTACTACCTTATACACACAAGGGATAAAGAATATATACATAAAGATATATGAATGAGTGATGGTATCGAGTACAGTATATACATATGAGATGAGTATGTAAACAAAGTGGCATAGTTTAAAGTGGCTAGTGATACATGTAGCACAAAGATGCAGTAGATGATATAGAGTACAGTATATACGTATACATATGAGATAAATAATGTAGGGTATGTAAACATTATATTAAATAGCATTGTTTAAAGTGGCTAGTGATATATTTTACATCAATTCCCATCAATTCCCATTATTAAAGTGGCTGGAGTTGAGTCAGTGTGTTGGCAGCAGCCACTCAATGTTAGTGGTGGCTGTTTAACAGTCTGATGGCCTTGAGATAGAAGCTGTTTTTCAGTCTCTCGGTCCCAGCTTTGATGCACCTGTACTGACCTCGCCTTCTGGATGATAGCGGGGTGAACAGGCAGTGGCTCGGGTGGTTGTTGTCCTTGATGATCTTTATGGCCTTCCTGTGACATCGGGTGGTGTAGGTGTCCTGGAGGGCAGGTAGTTTGCCCCCGGTGATGCGTTGTGCAGACCTCACTACCCTCTGGAGAGCCTTACGGTTGTGGGCGGAGCAGTTGCCGTACCAGTCGGTGATACAGCCCGACAGGATGCTCTCGATTGTGCATCTGTAGAAGTTTGTGAGTGCTTTTGGTGACAAGCCAAATTTCTTCAGCCTCCTGAGGTTGAAGAGGCGCTGCTGCGCCTTCTTCACGATGCCGTCTGTGTGGGTGGACCAATTCATTTTGTCTGTGATGTGTATGCCGAGGAACTTAAAACTTACTACCCTCTCCACTACTGTTCCATCGATGTGGATAGGGGGGTGTTCCCTCTGCTGTTTCCTGAAGTCCGCAATCATCTCCTTAGTTTTGCTGACGTCGAGTGTGAGGTTATTTTCCTGACACCACACTCCGAGGGCCCTCACCTCCTCCCTGTAGGCCGTCTCGTCGTTGTTGGTAATCAAGCCTACCACTGTTGTGTCATCTGCAAACTTGATGATTGAGTTGGAGGCGTGCGTGGCCACGCAGTCGCTTCCCCTACGATTTCGAAGACGATGTCGGCAACCGTCCGTCCCTGCTCTGGATCGAGCGGGGCTTCTCCGTCTCTCGGAGACCTGCACCATCCTGTGAAGCGTGGGAGTGTGCCGATTTCCTCAACCTTTTCGCCAGCCGTGATTATGGGCAGCTCCATGTTAAGAAGTGTGACTGTTCCTGGTGCAAAAACAATGTCCTACCCCGGAGCTAGAGTAAATGACATTACTAAGCTGCTCCCGGATGTATTACGCCAGGACAGGGACATCGATTCTATCGTAGTCCATGTTGGTTTTAATGATATCATGAAGGGCAGCTCTGAAGAGTTGAAACTGGATTTCAAGGAGCTGATTGACTGTCTGCTAGACACTAATAAAATAGCCGTCATATCTGGCCCTATACCCTCTCTGAATCGGGGCCTTGAACGCTTTAGCGGGATTCTCACTCTTCACAACTGGCTACGTGATTATTGCAGCTCAATGGGTGGAACTTTTGTTGAAAATGTTGATACTTTTTAGAAACAAAACACGTTTTATAAGGAGGATGAAATCCACCCACACCTTTTGGGTTCCTGGATCCTTTCACAGCATTATAAGGCTGCGTTGAGACAATAACTTATCAATGACCCAAGCCCAGCTCAGTTAATCCATATAATTGTGTTGCTGATGTCACACCCTGATCTGTTTCACCTGTCTTTGTGATTATCTCCACCACCCACCCAGGTGTCACCCATCTTCCCATTATCCCTGTGTATTTATACCTGTGTTCTCTGTTGCCAGTTCGTTTTGTTTCGTCAAGCCTACTTTTCCCCTCTGTCCTGTCTCGCGATTGTTCATGTTTTCTAGTTGTTTTCCTGGTTTTGACCGGTTTCTGCTTGCCCTGACCCTGACGCTCCCTGCCGTCCTGTACCTTTTCCCCACCTATCCAGATTACTGACCCCTGCCTGCCCTGGACCTGTCTTTTGCCTGCCCCTGTTGGAATAATAAACTGTTGTTAATTCGACGTTGTCTGCATCTGGGTCTTACCTTAAAACGTGATAGCGGAGTCATCATAACGCTTTAGCAAATGTACATTATACCAGGGGCATTGGTAGACACAATGTAAGGAACCTAATTTTACGTCCCTCTAACTGCCCTGAATGCATCTGCCGATCTTACAGCTATTGTATGCAGCAATCATGTGTCTATGAACCAGATTTATGCTGTTAGCACTGAGGCAGTGTGTCCTAGGATCGAATCCCAGAGCTGACAAGGTAAAAATCGGTCGTTCAGCCCCTGAGCAAGGCAGTTAACCCACTGTTCCCCGGTCGCTGAAGATGTCGATTATGGCAGCCTTCCGCACCTCACTGATTCAGAGGGGTTGGGTTAAATGCGGAAAGACACATTTCAGTTGAATGCATTCAGTTGTACAACTGACTAGGTATCCCCCTTTCCCTTTCCATAATAGGACGTCCACTGTGTGCAGCTCACCCTGCACTAACACAAATAACATAAGAATATCTACTTCTGATAAGCTTCCTAGTAAAGCAATGAAAACAAGCAAGCATTGCAGGAGTGGTTCAAAATAGCCTGTTAACTGCTAGTCACAGACAACATTCGTAATGTGACTATCTCTGAAACTCACTTAGGCAATACCTTTGATGATACAGTGGTAGCAATACAAGGTTATAACATTTAAATAAAATACAGAAATGCCAGTGGTGGAGGTGTTTATATTCAAGTGCTAACAGTCAGTATCTGGATAATATGTGTGAAATGCTTGTAATGTATGTGATATGAACAGAGGTATATTTTCTGTGTGATTTAAATATTAACTGGCTTTCATCAAGCTGCCCACTCAAGAAAAAGCTTCAAACTGTAACCTGGTTCAGATTATCAGTCAACCAACCAGGGTAGTTACAAACACAGCAATGAAATCATCAACGTGTATTAATCACATATTTACTAATGCTGCAGAAATGTGCTTGAAAGCAGTATCCAGATTCATCGGATGTATTGATCACAATATAGTAGCCCTATCTAGCAAAACCAAAGTTCCAAAGGCTGGGCCTAATATAGTGTATAAATGTTAAACAATAAGTTTTGTAGTTATTCCTATGTTGTTGATGTAAAGAATATTTGTTGGTCCGTGGTGTGTAATGAGGAGCAAACAGACGCTGCACTTGACACATTTATGAAATTGCTTATCCTAGTTACTAATAAGCATGCACCCATTAAGAACATGACTGTAAAAACTGTTAAATCCTTGTGGATTAATGATCAATTTTAAAATGATATGGTTGTGAGGAATGAGGCAAAAGGAATAAGTCTGGCAGTACAAGCGATTGGCAAACAAACTACAAATTGAGAAATCATGCGACTAAACTGAATTTTAAAAATATAACTACACTATGAAACAAAGATAAATTACATAAATAATGAAGATAAAAAGCTTTTGAGCACCTTCAATGAAATGTTGGGAAAAAAGGCAAACTCAGCAACATCATTCATTGAATCAGATGGCTCATTCATGACAAAACCCACTGATATTGCCAACCGCTTTCATGATTTTTGTTGTGCAAATATTGCAAATATATAAATATAATGCAAATATTATTTGTACTACATACGTAGATCTACTTATTGTCACTTTAGTTCAGAGAGAGGAGGGAGGGATGGGGGAAAGAGAGAGAGATAATGACAGAGAAGAGAAAGAGAGAGAGGGGGGGTGAGCAAGAGAGAAAGAAAGAGAGAGAAAATGAGCAACATGTTTGCATGGGTGTGGTGTACACATGCCAACCAATGTACTGTATAATTACCCAAAATGTGTTTTGCTTGCATTCTTAGTACAAATCAACAACAGTAGGAGGGTCTCCATTCTGCTCCATAAACATGTCCGCAATCGCAAAGTTTAAGTCCTATTGGGTGGATGCGTCTTGGACTGGCAGAATGCGCTGACACCTCAGAGGTCATGATACATAGAACAGAGTTCTTCCAGAAATGCAGTGGTGGGAGACAGTCTATTTTGGAGAAAGTTCAGTTTAAGTGTAGGCTATGTGCTGCCTCGGAAATAAATAGCCTTCAGTTCAGAAAGTGGGTCCTCATATACTAACACTTCACAGTGTTTCACTTCAGTTACAGGACATTTGAACTTAAGGAAAGGACTATAATTAGGCCTACATTACATATCAAAATTATAGGACTGGACTATATCATGTGCATCACAAACCAGCATACGCATACTGCTAATGCGACACCAGAAACAATACAACTTAGTGGTCTTATTCAAAGATACCAGGACTGAGGTATTTACTGTAGGTGAGGGGAGTGACACAATATACCCACCCACCCACCCACACACACATCCGTCCAGATACCATTACATGTCCAAAAGTATGTGCTCGTCGAACATCTCATTCCAAAATCATGGACATTAATATGTCATTTGTCCCCCCTTTGCTGCTATAACACCCTCCACTCTTCTGGGAAGGCTTTTCACTAGATGTTGGGACTTGCTTCCATTCAAACACAAGAGCATTAGTGAGGTCGGGCACTGATGTTGGGCGATGATGCCTGGCTCGCAGTCGGCATTCCAATTCATCCCAAAGGCGTTTGATTGGGTTGAGGGCAGGGCTCTGTGCAAGCCAGTTAAGTTCTTAACGAACAATTTCTGTATGGACCTCGCTTTGTGCACGTGGGCATTGTCAGGCTGAAACAGAAAAGGGCCTTCCCCCCAAACTGTAGCCACAAAGTTGGAAGCACAGAATCGCCTTAAATGTCATTGTATGCTATAGCGTTAAGATTTTCCTTCACTGGAACTAAGTGGGCCTAGCCCGAACCATGAAAAACAGGTTCATACACCTGTCAGTAGCGGGTGTGGCTGAAATATCCAAATCCACTCATTTGAAGGGCTGTCCACATACTTCTGTATATAAACTGTACATAATGCTGGAGTGAAGCAAGTTGTTCTTATTTTCTTGACTTACATATTGACTTTAGTATTTTGACACTGAAACTGCCCTATCCTGCTGCAGAAACTATAGGCTAATATTGGTAGAAAGGAAATACTTCAGACTAGGGATGCATGGTATATCGGTGAACATATGGGAATCGGCCGGTATTAGCTAAAAATGCCAACATCGGTATCGGCCTGATGTCTAGTTTAACGCCGATGTTAAAAACCAACGTCAAAGCTACTGTGCCTACCTATATAACGTAGGTACATGACGTAGAATGTTGCACTACACATGCAACACAGCCTTCCTAACCTAGCCCACAATGTCTGCTGTGTGGATCGAGCAGTCAACAAGTCGTGCAGTCATTTGAAAGAGTAAGAAGGTTTCAGAAAGACAACTCAAAGGCGAAATCCATTAAAGCCAAGATAATGGAATTCATTGCCCTTGACAATCAACTGTTCTCTGTCACGGGTGATGTTGGCTCTCGCCGACTGGTTGAGCACTGGTACACACTACCAAGTGCGCTATTTTTCAGATGTTGACCTACCGGAGTTACACAGTAATAGCGTCACTGCTATTAGCTTCACAACATACATACTATGGAATGCCGTTTGGGTCTTTGCGTGTCAAAAAAGATATAGTTACACTGTCAAAGTTGTACAAAAAAGTGTGCAAACAAACAAACAGCAGCCACGAATGCTGTGTTTACAATACTTGTAACGGCGTTCTTCGTTTGTAGAAAGAGAGTCGGACCGAAATGCAGCGTAGTGGTTACTCATGACTTTAATAGAAAAAATGACACATGAAATAACGATACAGAAAACAAAACAACAAACGGAACGTGAAACCTAATTACAGCCTATCTGGTGATACTACACAGAGACAGGAACAATCACCCACGAAATACAAAGCGAAACCAGGCTACCTAAATACGGTTCCCAATCAGAGACAACGAGAATCACCTGACTCTGATTGAGAACCGCCTCAGGCAGCCAAGCCTATACAACACCCCTAATCAGCCGCGATCCCAAATACTACAAACCCCAATACGAACATACAATATAACATAAACCCATGTCACACCCTGGCCTGATCAAATAATATAACAAAAACACAAAATACAATGACCAAGGCGTGACAGAACCCCACCCCCCCCAAAACCAAGGTGCGGACTCCCGGACGCACCTCAAAACCATAGGGAGGGTCCGGGTGGCTGTCTGTCCATGGTGGCGGTTCCGGCTCGGGACGTGGACCCCTGTAAGTCTCCATTAAAGTCATAGTTCCTCCCCTTCATAGTTCCTCCCCTTCGCCCTGGGATAATCCACCCTCGCCGCCGACCATGGCCTAATAGTCCTCACCCAGAACCCCACTGAACTGAGGAGCAGCTCATGACTGAGGGGCAGCTCAGGACTGAGGGACAGCTCGGGACTGAGGGGCAGCTCGGGACTGAGGGGCAGCTCGGGACTGAGGGGCAGCTCGGGACTGGGAGACTGGGGGGACTGAGAGACTGGTTGACTGGCAGATCTGGAAGAGACTGGTTGACTGGCAGATCTGGAAGAATCTGGTTGACTGGCAGATCTAGAAGATCATGGCTGACTGGCGGATCTAGCTGCTCTATGCAGACTGACAGCTCCTTGCAGACTGACAGCTCTGGCAGCTCCATGCAGGCTGACAGCTCCTTGCAGACTGACAGCTCTGGCTGCTTCATGCAGACTGACAGCGTCATGCAGACTGACAGCTCTGACTGCTCCATGCAGGCTGATAGCACCCTGCAGACTGGCAGCTCTTTGCAGACTGACAGCTCTTTGCAGACTGACAGCTCTGGCTGCTTCATGCAGACTGACAGCACCTTGCAGACTGACAGCTCCCTGCAGACTGGCAGCTCAGGCTGCTCCGAACAGGCAGGAGGTGTTCAAATAGTGTTATTTGACATGTCAAAGACACAAACGGCATTCCATAGAAATCCTGGTTGAGAAAAAAAAGACTGAACTAATGAACAACGAAAAGCACAGCAAGTGAGTGAAATAAATAGGTTTTGATTACGTTTTACTGGTAATGGGGACATATGTAAATGCCAACAAAATAACTTTTTGGTCAGTGTGTGTGTGTGTGTGTGTGTGTGTGTGTGTAACCTTTATTTAACTAGGCAAGTCAGTTAAGAACAAATTCTTATTTACAATGATGGCCTGGACGACGCTGGGCCAATTGTACTTTCCCTATGAGACTCCCAACCACGGCCGGATGTGATACAGCCTGGATTTGAACAAGGAGTGACGCCTCTTGCACTGAGATGCAGTGCCTTACACCACTGTGTCCATGTGTGTGTGTTAACTATTTAACTGTACTAGAATGCTTAAAAGGCCGCAAAAATTGTAAATATCGGTTATCAGTATCGGTATTGTTTTTTTTGGCAAGGAAAATATCGGATATCAGTATTGGCCAAAAATGTCATATTGGTGCATCACTACTACAGACTGAAGTTCTGTGTAGCAGAGCCGAAAGTGCATTACCGGCTTGATGTGGATGTTATCATAGGTTGTGCTTATTTGGTGTGTGTGTGTGTGTGTGTGTGTGTGTGTGTGTGTGTGTGTGTGTGTGTGTGTGTGTGTGTGTGTGTGTGTGTGTGTGTGTGTGTGTGTGTGTGTGTGTGTGTACAGGCCTATAGAGAAGTAATTACACGATAGTAAGGATCAACTGAAAGCCAGTTATTCTGGTAGTCAACACCTGTCTTACAAATGAATAGTACACACATGCACACGCACACACGCACACACAAAACACACATGCACGTGTACAGGCACGCACAAACATTTCAAATAAGGTGGTACTGTACACACACACACACACACACTCCCACGTCTCTCATCACCTTGACTGAAAGACCCCTGCCATTATGCTACAGTACGTGTAGTTTATGTACTTAACATTGAAGTAATTACCTTATCTGGATGGTTGAACAAGTACCTCTCCACCTCAACTCCTCCCCTCATTCCAACGATGTGTGAACAACCATTAAAACTGTGTCCTGGCTCCCTATTTATGTATACACACACACACACACAAACAGGCACACACACTCTTTATAATCATAAACACACCCCATAAGAAAAAGTTGGCTTATACAGTGTATAGGTTTAGCCACGCGAGTTGGAACGCACATGTGTTGGTTGACCCCAATTCTAGGGGAGTAATTTAGAAGCATGTAAGCAGTCGTGAGGAAGGCAGCTACAGGGTTAGACTATAGTGGTGAACTGGAGGCAATAATAAGTACAACTATTTAGGCCCCCTGGCCTATGAGATTCCCCAAGTAGGGCTTTTTACTAATGAAAAGATAACATTGTCGGCATGGGTTTAAATCCGTCCCACTGCCATGTTGGTGGGACTCTTCCTATCTTTCCATTGTATCCCTCTATTAGTATTTGTTTAATTTAAAAAATCTGAAACCACGGAAAAATAATATCAATAAATAGGGTACACATGCACCACACACACACACACACACACACACACACACACACACACACACACACACACACACACACACATACACACATACACACAGGGGAGCCTGGGTCATATGTACAAATGCGCTTACAGTGCCTTGCAAAATTATTCACCCCCCCTTGGCATTTTTCCTATTTTGTTGCCTTACAACCTGGAACTAAAATAGATTTTTTGGGGGGTGGTTGTATCATTTGATTTACACAACATGCCTACCACTTTGAAGATGTTTTATTGTGAAACAAACATGAAATTAGACAAAAAAACTGAAAACTTGAGAGTGTATAACTATTTACCGTCCCCACAAAGATAATACTTTGTTGAGCCACCTTTCGCAGCAATTACAGCTGCAAGTCTTTTGGATTACGTCTCTATAAGACAGGCACATCTAGCCACTGGGATTTTTGCCCATTCTTCAAGGCAAAACTGCTCCAGCTCCTTCAAGTTGGATGGGTTCCTGCTGGTGTACAGCAATCTCACACTCAATTGGATTGAGGTCTGGGCTTTGACTAGGCCATTCCAAGACATTTAAAATGCTTCCCCTTAAATCACTCGAGTGTTGCTTTGGTAGTATGCTTAGGGTCATTGTCCTGCTGGAAGGTGTACCTCCATCCCAGTCTTAAATCTCTGGAAGACTGAAACAGGTTTCCCTCAATAATTTCCCTGTTTTTAGCGCCATCCATCATTCCTTCAATTCTGACCAGTTTCCCAGTCCCTGCCGATTAAAAACATCCCCACAGCATGATGCTGCCAACAACATGCTTCACTGTGGGAATGGTGTTCTCGGGGTGATGAGAGGTGTTGGGTTTGTGCCAGACATAGCGTTTTTCTTGATTGCCAAAAGGCTCAATTTTAGTCTCATCTGACCAGAGTACCTTCTTCCATATGTTTGGGGAGTCTCCCACATGCCTTTTGGCAAACACCAAACATGTTTGATTATTTATTTCTTTAAGCAATGGCCACTCTTCCGTAAAGTCCAGCTCTGAGGAGTGTACGGCTTAAAGTGGTCCTATGGACAGATACTCCAATCTCCGCTGTAGAGATTTGCAGCTCCTTCAGGGTTACCTTTGGTCTCTTTGTTGCCTCTCTGATTAATGCCCTCCTTGCCTGGTCCATGAGGTTTGGTGGGCGGCCCTCTCTTGGCAGGTTTTTGTGGTGGCATATTCTTTCCATTTTTAATAATGGATTTAATGGTGCTCCGTGGGATGTTCAACGTTTTGGATATTTAAAAAAAAAAAAAAACCAACCCTGATCTGAACTTCTCCACAACTTTGTCCCTGACCTGTTGGACAGCTCCTTAATCTTCATGGTGCCGCTTGCTTGGTGGTGCCCCTTGCTTAGTGGTGTTGCAGACTCTGGGGCCTCAGAACAGGTGTATATATATACAGTGCCTTGCGAAAGTATTCGGCCCCCTTGAACTTTGCGACCTTTTGCCACATTTCAGGCTTCAAACATAAAGATATAAAACTGTATTTTTTGTGAAGAATCAACAACCAGTAGGACACAATCATGAAGTGGAACGACATTTTTTGGATATTTCAAACTTTTTTAACAAATCAAAAACTGAAAAATTTGGCGTGCAAAATTATTCAGCCCCCTTAAGTTAATACTTTGTAGCGCCACCTTTTGCTGCGATTACAGCTGTAAGTCGCTTGGGGTATGTCTATCAGTTTTGCACATCGAGAGACTGACATTTTTTCCCATTCCTCCTTGCAAAACAGCTCGAGCTCAGTGAGGTTGGATGGAGAGCATTTTTGAACAGCAGTTTTCAGTTCTTTACACAGATTCTCGATTAGATTCAGGTCTGGACTTTGACTTTTCCTTTGCCATTCTAACACCTGGATATGTTTATTTTTGAACCATTCCATTGTAGATTTTGCTTTATGTTTTGGATCATTGTCTTGTTGGAAGACAAATCTCCGTCCCAGTCTCAGGTCTTTTGCAGACTCCATCAGGTTCTTCCAGAATGGTCCTGTATTTGGCTCCATCCATCTTCCCATCAATTTGAACCATCTTCCCTGTCCCTGCTGAAGAAAAGCAGGCCCAACCCATGATGCTGCCACCATCATGTTTGACAGTGGGGATGGTGTGTTCAGGGTGATGAGCTGTGTTGCTTTTACGCCAAACATAACGTTTTGCATTGTTGCCAAAAAGTTCAATTTTGGTTTCATCTGACCAGAGCACCTTCTTCCACATGTTTGGTGTGTCTCCCAGGTGGCTTGTGGCAAACTTTAAACGACACTTTTTATGGATATCTTTAAGAAATGGCTTTCTTCTTGCCACTCTTCCATAAAGGCCAGATTTGTGCAATATACGACTGATTGTTGTCCTATGGACAGAGTCTCCCACCTCAGCTGTAGATCTCTGCAGTTCATCCAGAGTGATCATGGGCCTCTTGGCTGCATCTCTGATCAGTCTTCTCCTTGTATGAGCTGAAAGTTTAGAGAGACGGCCAGGTCTTGGTAGATTTGCAGTGGTCTGATACTCCTTCCATTTCAATATTATCGCTTGCACAGTGCTCCTTGGGATGTTTAAAGCTTGGGGAATCTTTTTGTATCCAAATCGGGCTTTAAACTTCTTCACAACAGTATCTCGGACCTGCCTGGTGTGTTCCTTGTTCTTCATGATGCTCTCTGCGCTTTTAACGGACCTCTGAGACTATCACAGTGCAGGTGCATTTATACGGAGACTTGATTACACACAGATGGATTGTATTTATCATCATTAGTCATTTAGGTCAACATTGGATCATTCAGAGATCCTCACTGAACTTCTGGAGAGTTTGCTGCACTGAAAGTAAAGGGGCTGAATAATTTTGCACGCCCAATTTTTCAGTTTTTGATTTGTTAAAAAAGTTTGAAATATCCAATAAATGTCGTTCCACTTCATGATTGTGTCCCACTTGTTGTTGATTCTTCACAAAAAAATACAGTTTTATATCTTTATGTTTGAAGCCTGAAATGTGGCAAAAGGTTGCAAAGTTCAAGGGGGCCGAATACTTTCGCAAGGCAATGTATATACTGAGATCATGTGACAGATCATGTGACACTTAGATTGCAGACAGGTGGACTTTATTTAACTAATTATGTGACTTTGGAAGGTAATTGGTTGCACCAGATCTTATTTAGGGGATTCATAACAAAGAGGGTGAATACATATGCACACACCACTTTTCTGTTTTATTTTTGTTGTGCATTTTTTGAAACAAGTAAATACTTTTGAATACTTTTGCAAGGCACTGTACACACACGATGGAGCCTGGGTCAAAAGACTCTCAGTAATTTCTGATGGCTGGTTACTATGGAGACCGTGGTCGTAAAGTACCATAGAGAACAGTATCAGTCAGCTGGATGTGTCAGCCATTATTAACACATTTAAAAGATAGGGCTAACTTCACAATATTCACACTTAATTACAGTGTGCGTGCGTGTGTGTGAGAGAAAAGAGAGAGAGAGATGGAGGCAGACAAACACAAAGTGAAAGAGAGGCTGGTACTATATTTGTGCCAAATGACCCATTGTGCCACTAGATATTTCTGTCAGTGTGCCACCTCAGCATGTGTCCTCCTAGTAGGGAGCGGCCCTTATTCAGCAAGAACACAGATTTGTGATCACTCATTCATTCAACTGTCTTTATGTGAAAAAGACAAGCCTGTCTCGGGGATTAACAAAGGATTTCAGGATCCAATGACTAACACATTTGATAGCTTTAAGTATGAACAACATAATGCATTCTTTACTGCGCTCTATCTGTGGGTTTATGAGCTCAATAAGGCCATGGCAATGTTTTCTTCACTGTAAACAAAGAATTCATTTCACAGAATCCATTTCACAGTCAGAGCTCTCTAGCCTAGGAAACGGTTGGCTGTCTCTTCCTTGAAGACCGTGACTAAAAGCTCCTTTCATTGATCAACTATCGCTCAACTGTCTTCTTTTTGAAAGGATGCCCGAGACTTCGGGCACCGGGCCAAAGAGCTATAAATGCCAGATCTGTCTTTCCAACAGTTCAGCCGTTACAAAACAAGGCTGATATCATCCATTACTTGACCGGTGTGTGAGGAATTTGGGCGATGGCACTTGCCATTTGTGCACCCTGCAGTTTCTTTTTGGAGGCGTGTGATGATGCTGCGTCATGCATGGATACAGTGTAGGGCCTAACACATTTCTTTAGTAATTCTACGACTCAGAAGCCTTGGGATTGTGGTTTATGTAAACTATCAACTGCAAATTCCTAAATTCATATTGTCCTACGCACAATAGATGCAGTGGTTTGAATTAGCCTATAGTCTGCGTCCTCAAAGACCATAATATCATATGGCAACACATTTGACATAAAAATATAGACCTGTTGGTTACAAACGTATCACAATCTTTCTATGAAATCATAAAGCGCGTAGACTGGACACTGTGGCCCAAAAAAATTATGCAAGGCCTGAGACGAATCTACGTAATTGTGCCGACAGTTATGCAAATGCAAAGCAATTAAATGTAGGGCTTGAAGACTTACCTCAAAGCCACCCGGACTGAGCTTTCGTCCTGTCCCATCGACATGATTCTACAGTTGAGTGATTATCGAATAATAGAAGAACAAAAACGAGTGTAGGCTATCTATCCGTTTATTTTCATCCGACAAAACGGGATGGAGATGAGTGCGCAGCTCCCGGGAGCAAGTTGTCTGAGCAACAGAGCAACTCACCTCGACTTCACTTCAGCCATATTTCAGATTATTATAAGCATAATAGAGATTTTCAATAAAATACTGCGCTTGTTTGGTGCCCCCTTGCATTTCCAGCTATAATGCATTCTTTGGCGGCATTCTGTTGGAGCGTCAATACTGTTGCGTTAAATCCAGTTGCTTTTGCGGCTGGTTTGCTTCCAGGCTCTTTGGATGGGAGAGGGACACACGCCTCCCCGGCACACCGATTCTGCTCGAGTCGCAATGCGTCACCAAACCACGCCTTCTTCGACGGGCTCTGTCTGTGAAGGTTGAGAGTTGACATCACAATGCGCATGAAGCAGCCAGATGACTCAAAATTGACATCGAAATAGAATTTGACGTTTGAAGAAACGTGGATAAACGTCAGAATCGGTAAAAGTCAACTTGGTTAAACCGTGAGATCTAGTTGGATGGAGATCAATTCCAATTTCGACATTTTGAAGAAATGTAGTGAGTGACTTCATGCCAGGTCTTATCTTGGAATATCATCCTCACAAATTAATGTTTTCCACGAGGACCATGATGCTGGTTGTTATCAGTCAGATCATCAAATCTTCCCAAAAAATGATGAGACTTGTCTTCTACTGAATGCATTGTAGAATAGAACATAATAAAATATAACACATTTAGTCGACCATTTGGTTTGAACAGAATTGCTTTCCCCCCCAACACACCCACAATTATACTGTAGGCTACACACAATGACATGGTTGAGAGAAATATCAGTTGGTATGTAATACGCCCCAAGTGCCCTTTCATTTCATTCTAGTCTATGAGATGCTTCTGGCTATCTTGGTGTACCTCTGAGGATTTCATGAAATTTACTTGACTTAAACTCATAGGCAGTTGACGAATGTCCTACATCTCACTCTGTCCTGGACGTTTTTCCAGGTCACACCTGTTTAGTCCACACTCAGTCAGTTTTGTGGGTGAATTACTTGACACACTTGAAGTCCGAAGTTTACATACACCTTAGTCAAATACATTTCAACTCAGTTTTCACCATTTCTGACATTTAATCCTAGTAAAAATTCCCTGTTGTAGGTCAGTTAGGATCACCACTTAATTTTAAGAATGTGAAATGTCAGAATAATAGTAGAGAGAGTGATTTATTTCAGCTTTTATTTCTTTCATCACATTCCCAGTGGGTCAGAAGTTTAAATACACTCAATTAGTATTTGGTAGCATTGCCTCTAAATTGTTTAACTTGGGTCAAACGTTTCAGGTAGCCTTCCACAAGCTTCCCACATAATTTTCCCTCCACATGATGCCATCTATTTTGTGAAGTGCACCAGTCCCTCCTGCAGCAAAGCACCCCCACAACATGATGCTGCCACCCCCGTGCTTCACGTTTGGGATGGTGTTCTTCGGCTTGCAAGTCTCCCCCTTTTTCCTCCAAACATAACGATGGTCATTATGGCTAAACAGTTCTATTTTTGTTTCATCAGACCAGATGACAAGTACAATCTTTGTCCCATTGTGTAGTTGCAAACTGTAGTCTGGCTTTTTTTATGGTGGTTTTGGAGCATTGGCTTCTTCCTTGCTGAGCGGCCCTTCAGGATATGTAAATTTAGGACTCGTTTCACTGTGGATATAGATACCTTTGCACCTGTTTCCTCCAGCATCTTCACCAGGTCCTTTGCTGTTCTGGGATTGATTCGCACTTTTCACACCAAAGTATGTTTATCTCTAGGAGACATAATGCGTCTCCCCTCCTGAGCGGTATGACGGCTGTGTGGTCCCATGGTGTATATACTTGCATAGTATTGTTTGTACAGATAAACGGGTTACCTTCAGGCATTTGGAAATCGCTCCCAAGGGTGAACCAGGCTTGTGGGAGGTCTGCAATTTTTTTGCTGAGGTCTTGGCTGATTTCCTTTAATTTTCCCATGATGTCAAGCAAAGAGGCACTGAGTTAATATAATAATAATATATGCCATTTAGCAGACACTTTTATCCAAAGCGACTTACAGTCATGTGTGCATACATTCTACGTACGAGTTTGAAGGTAGGCCTTGAAATACATCCACAGGTACACCTCCAATTGACTCAAATGATGTCAATTAGCCTATCAGAAGCTTCTAAAGCCATGACATAATTTTCTGGAATTTTCCAAGCTGTTTAAAGACACAGTCATTTTAGCGTATGTAAACTTCTGACCCATGTAAACTTCTGACCCATTGGAATACAGTGAAATAATCTGTCTGTAAACAATTGTTGGAAAAATGACTTGTGCCATGCACAAAGTAAATGTCCTACCCGACTTGCCAAAACTATAGATTATTAACTTATTAACAAGAAATGTGTGGAGTGGATGAAAAACGAGTTGTAATGACTCCAACCTAAGCGTATGTAAACTTTCGACTTCAACTGTACATGATGAGATTATTATGTTTTTTTTTTTAATTATCAAATGGTAGCCAGGCATCTATCATCATGTCACCAGAATAAGACCTTCGATATTTATTGGAAAGGAGCATCACCCTCATCACTGTGGACTTTCACCACACTGTGAAGTTCATCATAACTTAGTTCATCTGTAGCCTAATAAACGGCATGCTTTCCCGAGAGGTTCTGGGAGGACCACACAACATATCATCGCGTGACTCCAAGTTGACTTCGATATGATGGTAATTATATCAATATTTTTGCGTAAAGGCGTTACCACCACCATTTCTCCCATAATTAATGTGATGCTCCAGAAATGTTGTATAATGTCAGCCAGTAGTTTGAAAGTGGTGCTCACGAGCCAAAACTGGTCCCTGTTTTTTTTTTTGTGTGTACAACATCTGTGTTGCCCAACTCCGGTCCTCTGGTCTTTCAGGACATATTTTTCTTGTGGCCCCGAACCACACACCTGATTCTACCTGTCAAATAATCATCATGTTGAGTCAGGTGTTTTTGTCCGGGGCTTCAGCCAACATTTGTGGAGTTGGAAAACACTGTACGACGTCATCCAATTGTGTACAACATCATCCGTTTCATATGATATGTTCCAACTGCAAAAAAATACATTTTGATAATACATTTTTTTTTTGCAATTCGTATGATATGTTACAAATCCACAAACGTATTGTGCTTAAGATCCTGGACTGCACTTTCCATTTTACAGAAACAAAAAGATCCCAACTTGTCTAGTGTACATTTGAGGTAAAAGCTTCGAGTGTTAACGTACAGAAGACCCAGGCTTTTACGAGAGCAGAAATCAGGGAAGCAGAAATCCTCAGAGCACAAGTCAGAATTGGGGCTCGTAACAGTAGACGGGCCAGGGTGTACATTTCCAGATTTCATCAGCAGTAATAGAATCAGGGCACAGCAGGGAACAGAGAGAGATTTGCAGTGTTGAGTTTTTGGGACCTTGAATGTGCATCAGATGGCAACAAGGTCATATTGTACAGCAATTTCATCAGATAACATGAATACAAAGCCGGAGAGAGAAGATTTCAATAGGATGGGAGGCCAAGAGTCTGTGTAACCAATAGAGAGTCAGAGTTGTGAGTGTGGGAACCAACATGGTCTGTCCCACGGTCGGGTAAATGAGCGAGTTCATAGTCAACAAACCATGCACGAGTCATGGAGCAGATAGCACTAAACACAAACAAGAAGTAAAACGGCTTGGGGCTAGCCAAGTTCAAAGAGTCACTAGACTCGCCCAAATAAAATTATGTGAGAGTAGCTCTCTATGTCCAGTCGGCTATAAAAGTCTGAGATAAAATAAATAAATAGTTGGCCTTTGCTAATTAATTAAAGTGTTCCTACTAGAAGCACAAGCATTTCGCTACACTCGCATTAACATCTGCTAACCATGTGTATGTGACAAATAAGATTTGATTTGATTTGATTTAAAGCTCATATAATAAGATTCACAAGTTAAATATCCTACATAAAAAATCCGGTCAGTCCAAAGTCTGTGGTGTATGTGTGTGCGTTTGTGCTCTTAGCTAGCAAAAGCTCGGGAGAGAAGGGGGAGTGAGGCGGGGATACCTGTACCAAGCAGGGGGAGACAGGCCAGGGCAGACAGGAAGCAGATCGCCAGGTGGGATCCCAGCATCAGTGCAGCAGTCAACAGGAGTAGGTGTCACACCCACATGGGAGAAGCTTTTGTCGGGAGGCTGAGTAGGAGAGGAGGCGTTCAACATTACCAGACAGGTGCGTGGTGGTGCAGATAAACTTCCGAAGTGGAAAAGCTGAACGAAAAACATTGGGGCGAAGACCAAACCAAGACGACGGTAAAAAACTAAGAAACAGGAACCAATTTGCCACAGTTCAAGTTTAGCCTACAGTGACTAAATAAATGTGATTTAGGTTCTCTCTCATTAATTGATTGTATAATGTACACACGTGATATCTATTTGTGAGGGTGTGATATGGGTGTATAAGTTTTTTTAAATATTTGAAAGAAAACCTATAATATTATTGGGGTTACTGAGTGGCACAGCCGTCTAAGGCACTGGATCTCAGTGCTAGAGGTGTCACTACAGACCCTGGTTTGATTCCAGGCCGTATCACAACCGGACATGATTGGGAGTCCCATAGGATGGCACACAATTGGCCCAGCATTGTCCGGGTTAGGGTTCGGCCGGGGTAGGCCGTCATTGTAAATAAGAATTTGTTCTTAACTGACTTGCCTAGTTAAATAAAATAAAAAACAATGGCAACACTGCCATGTTGATCTGAACCTTGCTGTTGGATAACCACATTAATGTCCAACTTTCAGCTGTAGCAGATGCACCTCCCCCGACTTCAGTCCTCAGCTTTCTTCTACGGTCGGTTGTTTTAACCTTACTACTCAAACACACCCATTGACTTCAACTGGTTTCAGGTCAATCTGTGATAGCTTTCTGATAATTGGTGTGTGTGTCTGTTGGATGAGGTCTTTTTCTTCACCTCTGCTAGGGATTCAGTCTACCCTAGTTTTTCAGTGGCAGCTGTAAGCCACGGTCTTGTCAAGCAGTGTGTTGTTGCCCAAAACGAAGATTGTCGCCCGAAACTAAGACATTCTGCCAAGTTGTTCTGTGGAATTATTCAAGGAAGGAAAGAGAGGAAGGCTCCACATCACTCTCTCACTTGAATATCTTACCTAGTTATTTTCTGGTTATTTAATTTTGCTTTTTGTAGCTTCCACCACGTGGTGTGTAGAGCGTATCTTGTCTGCACCATGTGCTCTCACTAATGGTGTCCCCAGAGCTCGGTTTTCGGCTCTCTCCTCTTTTCTCTATACACAAAGTCACTCGGCTCTGTCATATGCTCTCATGGTCCCTCCTACCAATGCTATGCGGGTGACACTCAACTACTTTTCTCATCCCCCCCTTCTGTAACCCATATGGTGAAAAAACTTCTCTACATGCCTGGCAGACATCCCACCTTGGATGTTGGCCTACCACCTCAAGCTCAACCTCGACAAGATAGAGCTGCTTTTCCTCCCCGAGAAGGCCTGCCCACTCCAAGACCTCTCCATCACGGTCGACAACTCCACCGTTTCCCCTTCCAGAGTGCAAAGAACCTTGGCGTGACCCTGGACAACACCCTGTCGTTCTCATCAAACATCAAAGCAGTGACTCGCTCCTGCAGGTTCATGCTCTACAACATCCGTAGAGTACAACCTTTCCTCACACAGGAAGCGGTGCAGGTCCTAATAAAGGCACTCGTCATATCCCCTCTGATCTCTTGGCCATCCCACCTCTACTGTAGGTTAGCTCCTGCTCAGTCCAGTCCTGGGACCCCAATGGTGGGACCAGCTTCCCTCTCATGCTAGGGCAGCAGAGTCGCTGCCCATCTTCCCAAAAACGTCTGAAACCCTACCTCTTCAAAGAGTATCTTAAGTAAGACATCTCAGTCTTATTACCCCCCCCACACACACACAAACAACCTTGCACTTGTCTTGCACTATAATAGCACTGACTTTGTCTCACCTAGCTATCTCAAGATGAATGCACTAACTAGATAAGATCTTCTGGATAAGAACATCCGCTACATGACTAAAATGTTAATTCCGATGTACCAAATAAAAAATAGGTTTCCATTGTATATTCAACTATGAGATTTTTCACAAAATAAATGACTTTATATAGCGAATGTGCCCACTCTAGTTTTCACGCATGCACTCTAGCCAACAGCTCACATATAGAGTGTGGGTAGGCTACCTACATGAAGAAATTCCTATTGTGGATAAAAGAGCAGCCAAGCATCGACGATCGGCAGCCAAGCATCGACGATCAAGTCACCAGAATTACACGGAACCCAAACTGGCTGCGTGCATTCCCCATCGTGCATAAATGTATTTTGTCCCCCTACACCAAACGCAATCACGACACGCAGGTTAAAATATCAAAACAAACTCTGAACCAATGACATTAATTTGGGGACAGGTCGAAAAGCATTAAACATGTATGGCAATTTAGCTAGTTAGCCTGCACTTGCTAGGTAATTTGTCCTATTTAGCTAGCTTGCTGTTGCTAGCTAATTTGTCCTGAGGGGACACACAAACTAACGAATACATTATTGTTGTTGTCAGGTTTGTATTCGTTTTAGTTGTATTGTTTGTATTGGTTGTATTTTGTTGTATTTTAAATGTGTGTCACTGTCCTTTGTCTATCAGTGTATGAGTGTTTTACTTCTCATGTTTTGTGTTGTTTTATGGACCACAGGAAGAGTAGCTGCTGCTTCTTTAAAAGCTTATGGGGATATAATGTCAGCAACATTCATTCACATAGTCACATTTGTTTTGTAAACAAATTCCTCCTCCTTTGTCATTTTTTTTTGTGGATAATTGAAAGATCTGATTCTAAGTCCTTAAGAGACATTCTCTCATCTCTCCTCAGATTATTATGTTTGTCTTTCAATAGCTCACCTGCATACTTTTCAAATATGCCGTAGAATGTTTCTATGGAAGCATTGCATTTGGGGGAGGTAAATGGTTCTGTTCTGTACAGAATGTGGTTCTCTCAGAGTTCTCAGGTACCTCAGGTTGACAAATAGCTCCATCTCCTGGTTGACTAATAGTACAGCAGGTAAGTCTATTGATGGACGTGGTAGATAGGATGACGCCGGAGAACATGGTTGACGTTTTACATTCTCCCAACCAATTGTGCTATATTTTTTTTAGGTTAACTTATTGTGTACATAATGTTGCTGCTAACGTCTCTTATGACCGAAAATAACTCCCGGACATCAGACTCATCCTTTAACGAGTCCGACGAGAAGGATATCCTGCTTTCACTGGAACAGGTGCAGATCCACACCTTTTTTTGTGAAAAAAGGAAGCAGGAAAAGGGGCCGCAGATCAGGCAGTCTTCTGAGAATCCGTAGGCAAGCGAGTAAACTCCCACTGCCATCCGTTCTTCTTGCAAACGTGCAATCATTGGAAAACAAAATGGATGACATACGTGTGTCTATTTGTCAATAAAAGCTGGTGGGCGATGTCTAATATTAAAGAAGTCTTGAGGTATTGCTCTCTTGAGGTAGAGTACCTTATGATTTGCTGAAGACAACACTATCTACCAAGAGAGTTCTCATCTATATTATTCGTATCCATCTATTTACCACCACAGAACGAAGCTGGCACTATAACCGCTCTCAACCAACTCTGTAAGGCCATATGCAAAGAAGAAAATTCTCACCCAAAAGCGGCACTCCTAGTGGACGTGGACTTTACTGCAGGCAAACTTAAATCCATTTTACCTAATTTCTACCAGCAGAGAAAAAAACAGAGAAAAAAAAATCCTAGACCACCTTTACTCCACACACAGTGATGCATACAAAGCTCTCCCCCGTCCTCCATTTGGCAAATCTGACCATTATTATATCCTCCTGATTCCTGCTTAAAAGCAAAAACTAAAGCAGGAAGTACCAGCGACTCGCTCAATACGGAAGTGGTCAAATGACGAGGAGGCTACACTACAGTGGTCCTTCTGTGGCTCAGTTGGTAGAGCATGGCGCTTGTAACGCCAGGGTAGTGGGTTCGATTCCCAGGACCACCCATACGTAGAATGTATGCACACATGACTGTAAGTCGCTTTGGATAAAAGCGTCAGCTAAATGGCATATATTATATTATTATATATTACTACAGGACTGTTTTGCTAGCACAGACTGGAATATGTTGTCCTGTTGGAAGGTGAACCTTTGCCCCAGTCTGAGGTCCTGAGATCTCTGGAGTAGGTTTTCATCAAGGATCTCTCTGTACTTTGCTCTGAGCTCTGTCAGAGTGACCAAATACTGTAGTATTTATTATAGTGTTTTTGTTTTATTAACGGAGACTTTCTACCTCAGGAAACCTGCTGACGAAATTCTTGAAGAGCACATTTTCAACTGGGGTCTGAATGGATTGTTCAGAGCTTCTGCTGTTTTCTATAACCTATAGGAAACACAATATATGGTCTATACTTGGCATGTCGGTTTCTTACTTATGGGTAGCCCAAATTGCATAATGGGAGAGAGAAATGAGCAGGGTATATGCAAATAGGAAACTGCAGTATTTGCTATAGTTTTAAAAAGTGTAGTGTTTTTGCAGACTGTAGTATTCAATACATTGTGGGTAATACTGCAGTATTTTATAGTATACTACACAGTGTGTAGTATAGTATTACACAGTGTTCGACAGTTAACTTTACAATTATATAGTAAGGACTGTAGTAGTAAACTGTAATATTTGTTTCATGTGGGAACAGCAGTTGGTGAATGGCATCCCTCAGACAATGAAGGATTAGAGACGTTTGCTGTTGAAGTGTGTGCCAAATTGCCAGTTGAAAGGTGCAGCAAGCTCATTAATGACGGCTACAAGAAGAGTTTGTTGGAAGTTATCTTGGCCAAAGGCTGTGCGAACAAGTACTAGCTCTGGCGTGCCAATAATCGAAGTAAAAATATTCCAATTAGAATGGCTTGTGGCTCAGTAGGTAGAGCATGGTTTTTGCAACGCCGTGGTTGTGGGTACGATTCCCATGGGAGACCAGTTGGGAAATAAAGTGTGAAAACTTCTGCATTCACTACTGTACAGTAAGTCGCTCTTGTCTGCTAAATGACCTACATGTCAAATTGGTTCTGCAGTATTGAAAATGCTATAAAGAGGTGAAGAGACCTTTTTATTGGATTTTCAACCAGAGGAAAATATGAAATGATTTAAGAAAAGTGCAAGAATGGCAATATATGATTTATTTTTAATTTTTTATAATCTACATGGAAAATACATTAGATTTAAACAACAGGATTATGTCATTTCAACATAGACAAAACTTTTACCAAATATATGGAATTTGTTCCTTTAAAACAAGATCAGATAATGTTGTATCCAATATCATAAAAACATTGTCTGGGCAGCACATCCTACTGGAAAATGGATCTATTTAATGTACTGTAGCTATGCTTGGGTCTCCCATTCAAAGTTCTACCCAGCCCAACTATGAGATTTGTTACTGACAATGTGCTATCATGAGAATGATTGTTGAGAGATCTCTACTTAAAAACTAAACCGACTGACTGTTGCTGACAAAGTTGTTCCAAAGGTATAACAGAGAAAATTCAATGTGACCATTCTTTATCAATCATCAATGATGATATTTAGGCTTATTTAGCATTTGCAGTCATCAACAGCAATTGTTTGAATTTAACCAAGAATTCAACTAAAAATGGACAATACAGTAGGCCTAGCGTTTCAACTCTGGTTGATTTCAAATACAATTATATTACGCAACCAAATATCAACATTTGAAGGATATGTACAGTGGGGCAAAAAAGTATTTAGTCAGCCACCAATTGTGCAAGCTCTCCCACTTAAAAAGATGAGAGGCCTGTAATTTTCATCACAGGTACACTTCAACTATGACAGACAAAATGAGAGAACAAAAATCCAGAAAATCACATTGCAGGATTTTTTATGAATTTGCAAATTATGGTGGAAAATAAGTATTGTCAATAACAAAAGTGTTCCGCCATAATTTGCAAATAAATTCCTTTAAAAAAATCCTACAATGTGATTTGAATTTTTTTTCTAATTATGTCTGTCATAGTTGAAGTGTACCAATGATGGAAATTATAGGCCTATCACATCTTTCTAAGTAGGAGAACTTGCACAATTGGTGGCTGACTAAATACTTTTTTGGCCCACTGCATCTTCTGCTTAGGGAGTTCCATCTATGCCATTGACTTGGCTTTAATTCCAGTTTATCTACAAATTAAAAATGTATATGTTGGATTCACAAATCTAGGTTTAACAATGACTAAATTAAATTAAACTTTATTTAAAGTGCATTTAAAGTTTGATATGATTTAGTCCTATTCTGTAATTTCGATTAAAAGGCATGAATCCAACATATCATTTTTTTTGGTGGACAAAACTGAAATTAAAGCCAGACTGGACAGATGGAACTATCCAAGAAGGTACATCTCCTTCAAATGTTAACTTGTCGACATGTTACAAAAATGATATTAGATTCATGTCTCCAATTCAACCAAAAATATAAGGTAAAGAATGGAATTAACTTCTTATGGCTGGGGGGGCAGTATTGAGTAGCTTGGATGAATAAGTTGCCCAAACTAAACGGCCTGCTCCTCAGTCTCAGTTGCTAATATATGCATATTAGTATTGGATAGAAAACTCTAAAGTTTCCAAAACTGTCAAAATATTGTACGAGAGTATAACAGAACTGATATTGCAGGTGAAACCCTGAGGAAAATCAAACCAGGAAGTGGCCTCTATTTTGAAAACCTCATGTTCCATAGCCTGCCTTTGATCCCTTTAGAGGGATATCAACCAGATTCCTTTTCCTATCGCTTCCTCAAGGTGTCGGTCTTTAGACATAGTTTCAGGCTTTTATTTTGAAAAATGAGCAAGAAAGATAACATTGCGTCATTGTATGGCCGGGTGCCAGTAGTGTTTTGAATGTGCAACAGAGTTTGGGCAGCCATTGCCTTTCCCTCTCCTACTGAAAAAGAGAGTTGCGGTTGAAATATTATTGATTATATTCAATATTAGGACTACTTAAAAATAAAAAATAAGGCTAACTTGCAAACTAATGTAACATTCAACCTTAAAACATCCATGGCCACATGTTGAGATTACTGTAACTATACATTTCTTCTTATGTATATAAAGCTTGTATGTTCAAGATAGCATGCACAAGTCATCACAGGTCTGTGTCGATCTTGTGGCTCCTGAGTGGCGCAGCAGTCTAAGGCACTGCATCTCAGTGTTGGAGGTGTCACTGCAGACCCTGATTTGATCCCAGGCTGAATCACAACCGGCCGTGATCGAGAGTCCCATAGGGTGGCGCACAATTGGCCCAGTGTCATCCGGGTTAGGGGAGGCTGGGGTAGACCATCATTGTAAATTAGAACTCATTTGTTTTTAACTGACTAGCCTAGTAAAATAAAATAAAAACACAATTGCTGCAATAATCTGTGCATAATCTCAATTTCACCATGCATTTTTAATGTGATCTCAACTGCAATCCAGGTTATTTGGTTCTGCTATTAGATGAAGCACATTGATATATCATCTGTTGTATAAATTAACAAAATATCTGACAATGTATTCCCATTTGAATTTTGCTGCGCTTTAAAATGGTTGAAATCAGTGATAGACATTTGGGTGACAACTAAACCAAAAATCAGACATTGTTTTTCCAGTGGAATTTAGTTATGCTGTTAGATGGTTGAAATAACACATTTAGTTGAATTTACACTTTGGCTATGTGTGCACGTCCTAACTCAACATTAACAAGAACTCTCAAAATAAAAGAAAATGACTATATTGACAAAACTGGTAAATGGAAAAATAACCAAATACATTTTAACATGTTGTGCTGTTCGCAAACAATGTGTCCATGCCAACAATGAAAACTGGAAAACTGGAATAATAATATTGAATGCATTAAAGTAAATTACCGTAACCAAAGTAACAAATATTGTAGATTAGAAATTATAGAAATAATTTACAGTAAATGTACTACCTACCTGTGATAAAGTATGTAATGGGGAATTTATACACACTGACAAACAATTCACACAATAAAGTTGAATGAGCACAAATTGGCGTGAGAGGGCGCATTCTGGAGAGAGAAGTGCGTTGTTCATCTGGGCGCATGGTCAATCGGATGTCTGCATTGGTCCATGCAGCATTCACGGTGATATGGCCTCAGCAGAAGTCAGGACATTCATAGGTACTTCTTGCGCTTAGCGGAGCAGTGCAGAGCGGTTGTCAAGAAAGTGAGTTTCGTATTTATACAGGATGTACCACCCCACCTACTGTACCTTCAACCAATCATGTCAATGCAGAGCTAAACAGAGCCCTCCCTCCACATTGTTACAAAATATGGGTAGTGAATTGTGAGCTCGATTTGGCCTCTGCATGCCTCTGGAGGCTCCGCAAGTGCATCACACCCTCCATATGGAGCCTCCGACCACATTTTTGGATCAAGCATAAATTAGCTTTTAGTTTAGGCCTCTGCATTGGATTAGTTCACTGATGGGCACAAAAATATATATTTGTTACTGCTCAACTAAAACCAACTCGGTCGATCAACAGCCTATCGGCCAATCAACTAATTGGGGTCAGCTCTAGTGTGTTATTTTTGGAATGAGTTTGGAGACTAAGCAGGTACGAGGAGTAAAACATTTAATAAATAACGGACATGGAACGAGACAGGAACAGCGTCAGCAAACAGGTAACAAACAAAAGACAATCAATGCAGAAGCGGGGAACAGAGCTGGAGAAGTGACAAATATAGGGTGATGAGTGAGTCCAGATGAGTCCAATATCGCTGATGAGCGTTACAAGGAAAGGCAGGTGTGAGTAACGGATGACAGGAGTGCATGATGCAGGGCAGCCTGGCGCTCTCAAGCGCTGGGGAGTGACCGGGAGAAGACGTTACACCGTCACCTTAATTAGCTATCATACTCACCTTCCACCGGGCATTCCACTGATTTCAAAACTGGATCAATGTATCGGCTTTCTTGTGGAGAAGGAGAGTCGGACCAAAATGCAGCGTGATGATGATTCATGATATTTTAATGAAGCGAAAAAAACATGAAGAAACTACAAAATAATGAAATGTGAAAACCGAAACAGCCCTATCTGGTGCAAAGACCGGAACAATCACCCACAAAACGCTCAAAGAATATGGCTGCCTAAATATGGTTCCCAATCAGAGACAACGATACACACCTGCCTCTGATTGAGAACCACTCCAGACAGCCATAGACTTTGCTAGATAACCCCACTAAGCCACACACCCAAAACCCCAAGACAAAACACACCACAATAAACCCATGTCACACCCTGGCCTAACCACATAAATGAAGACAAACACAATATATTACGACCAGGGCGTGACAATCAACTTCTTTAGTTACAACAATACTGTTGATCACCGTTTCAGATGACTCTACAATGTCTGGTTCAATGAAAATGTTTTTACCTAATTCAGGGATTTCGTCAGTCTGATTCATTTTCAGAGTCAGAGAGTCAGCATGGCACGATCATCTTTCAGAAACTGGAGAGCATTAGCAACACATTTGCAGTTCTTCGTGATATCTTTCAAAATGCTGCATTAGCAAGGATACTGAGTGGTTCATGTTATAGACAGTTGCATGCTACATGGCATACCAATCCGAACTCATTTCTTGGCATGTCCAGCCCATCCATTATCTCAGCCAATTACTGCTAGCGGGAAGGTTCCTGACCTTTTCCTTGGCTAAACCAAGTAGGCTCGTAATTTAACAAGTGCATGTTTATCAATAATTGGAAGAAGCAATTTTATAAATTCATCAAGTGCAGTGTCTGGATGCTCCTTATTAATCAATTCAGACCAACAAATATTCTTAACACATCATCCACATAAGTCACAGAAAAATCTTTTGTATGATCTCTTATACAGTATTTTAGGCCCAGCTCTTGGAACTTTGGCTTTCCTGGATATAGCCACAATATTGTGATCACTGCATCCAATGGGTACGGATACAGCTTTAGAACAAAGTTCTACATTATTAGTAAAAATGTGATTAATACATGTGTATGATCTTGCCCCTGTAGTGTTTGTGAACACCCTGGTATGTTGATTAATAATTTGAACCAGATTACAGGCACTGGTTACAGTGAGAAGCTATCTGTTGAGCGGTCAGCTTGATGAAAACCAGTCAATAATCAGGTCCCCAAGAAAGTAGACTTCTGTTTACATCACATACACTATCAAGCATTTCACACATCTGTTTTTTAGATACTGACACCCCAAAAGAAATGTGCCAACCTGCACAACACTTCAATAACATTTGACACAATAACTTCTCTAAGCATTACATGGATATGGCTCTGAATATATACAGCAACCCCTCCCCCATAAGCATTTCTGTTTCTTCTTCTCTGAAGAGGTGAAACAAGGATCGGACGAATACGCAGCGTGGTAGGTGTCCATGGTTTTTAATGAGAAAAACTAAACATGAACACAAACACAAATTCTCTCTTTCTTTCTCTCTCTCGGAGGACCTGAGCCCTAGGACCGTGCCCCAGGACGGTTAATGTCATGATGACATGATGACTCCTTGCTGTCCCCGGTCCACCTAACTGTGCTACTGCTTCAGTTTCAACTGTTCTGCCTTGTTATTATTCGACCATGCTGGTAATTTATGAACATTTGAACATCTTGGCCATGTTCTGTTATAATCTCCACCCGGCACAGCCAGAAGAGGACTGGCCACCCCACATAGACTGGTTCCTCTCTAGGTTTCTTCCTAGGTTTTGGCCTTTCTAGGGAGTTTTTCCTAGCCACCGTGCTTCTACACCTGCATTGCTTGCTGTTTGGGGTTTTAGGCTGGGTTTCTGTACAGCACTTTGAGATATCAGCTGATGTACGAAGGGCTATATAAATAGATTTGATTTGATATACAAAACCAATAACCGTGACCTAACCAAAAACAGTCCCGTGTGGAACAAACACTGACACAGGAAACAATCACCCACAAAATACCCAAAGAATATGGCTGCCTAAATATGGTTCCCAATCAGAGACAACAATAGACAGCTGCCTCTAATTGAGAACCAATCTAGGCAACCATAGACATACAATTTACCTAGACAGGAAACAGCCCCATAAACATACAAACCCCTAGACAAGACAAAACACATAAAAACCCCATGTCATACCCTGACTTAACCAAAATAATAAAGAAAACATAGATAACTAAGGCCAGGGTGTGACACTCAGCTAGAGTTGCTTTATTGAAGGGGGAGTGCGTTTGGAAGGAGTAAGATGGCGGAAGTGGATGCCGAGTTCGAATTACGCAATGCTTCGGGTAAATTTGGTGAAGATGAATGTTCTGAATGGACAATAGTATCATAAACTGGAAGAAAGAGGAAATTGTCTAAAATTGGAGTGGAGGATACATGTGTAAATGACAATGAATCGCTTCTTGTTGGGATGCGTTTGTTGAGAAAGGTTGTATATGTGGGGAAACCCATTTAAGGTGTCGGAAATGGTCGAGTATGCACTTGGAAAAGTGGAGTCTGTCAGAGTGATCAAGAGTGGTCTTATTCTGGTTAATTGTATTTCTCATAGGAAGATTGCAGAAGGCCTCAAAAGAATCCAGACAACATAAGTTATGTTTGAACTTTGGAGTAGAGCACCCGTGACGATGGGTGTTCAGGTTGAATACCTGAAGAGAATTACTGGTGTGGTTGGTGCTCGCGTCTGAACCGCTGGGTGAATGGAGAAAAACAAGAAAGTCTGTCGGTTCTGTTGTTTTTTGATAAAGAGCAAATACCTACGCATGTGAAGCTCGGATTTGTAAGATACGCTGTAAGAGCGTTCATCCCCAAACCACTGCAGTGTAAGAATTTCATTGGATTTTGCCATGTTTCAAGTGTGAGGCGAACAGAGTATACTGAAGAACGGTGTGTAGAAGGACGACGGTGTTGCAATTGTGGTGTGGATCATTATCCCGAGTTCCTGGACTGCTCTGTAAGGGTGAAGGAAATTGAGGTGGCAAAGGTTAGTGAAGCCTATCGAAATCGCCTATTCGAAGGCAATTTCAAATAATTGCGAAAACCAGTGATGCTAGTGAATATATGGTAGTGGATACACCACAGCCTGTAGCAAATGTTTGCTGCCAGACAAAATATACCTTGTGTGTTAAAAAGGTGGATTTTGTTGCATTCATTGCCACAGTTAAACTGTACAGCACAAGTCTCAAAGAAGTCAAAGAGACTGGACATTATTGTGGCTGCGGCAGAAATGGTTTTGGGATTTTACATCTGAAGACTTGCAAGGGGTACTGGCGCCAGAAGCCCCACCCTCCCAGGTTCCCCTTGAGCCTGTGTAGGGATCAGATCTGTTTTATTTTATGTATTCTTTTTTTCAATTATTTTTTCGTAGTTCCGTTTTTGGGGGGAATTATATTGTGTGATCACCAATATACCATAGAAGAAGAAGAAGAGTATTATTAGCATTGGATAGAAACCACTCTGAAGTTTCTAAAACTGTTTGAATGATGTCTGTGAGTATAACATAATGCATATGGCAGGCAAAAACCTGAGAAAAATCCAACCAAGAAGTGGGAAATCTAAGGTTTGTAGTTTTTCAAAGCTTGGCCTACCAAATACACAGCGTCTATGGAGTCAAGTTGCACTTCCTACGGCTTCCACTAGATGTCAACCGTCTTTAGAAACTTGATTCTACTATAAAGGAGGGGCTCATGAGACCTGTTGGAGTCAGTGGTCTGGCAGAGTGTCTCATGCTCATGACGCGCGCTCCCGACAAGGTTAGCTCTCGTTCCAGTGCTTTTCTACAGCCCTAGGAATCCGGTTGGAACATTATTGACGTTTTATGTTAAAAACATCCTGAAGATGGATTCCATACATCATTTGACTTGTTTCTAATACCTGTAACGACTATTTGGACATAAATGATGGACTTTATGGAACAAATCAGTAATTTATTGTTGAACTGTGATTCCTGGGAGTGCCTTCTGATGAAGATCATCAAAGGTAAGTGAATATTTATAGTGTTATTTCTAACTTCTGTTGACTCCCAAAATGGCGGATATTTCTCTGGCTGGAATGGGATCTGAGCGCCGTTCTCAGACGATGCATTTTCCGTAAAGTTTTTTGGAAATCTGACACAGCGGTTGCATTAAGGAAAATAACACTTTTATCTTATCTTTTATCAATGTTTATGAGTATTTCTGCAAAATCACTGGAATCAAAACATTACTACACGTAACGCGTCAATGTAAACTGAGATTTTTGGATATAAATATGCACATTGTTGAACAAAACATACATGTATTGTGTAACATGATGTCCTATGAGTGTCATCTGATGAAGATCATCAAAGGTTAGTGATTAATTGTATCTATATTTCTTCTTTTTGTGACTCCTACCTTTGGCTGGAAAAATGGCAGTTTTTTTTTACTTGGCAGTGGTCTGACATAATCATATGTTGTGCTTTCGCTGTAAAGCATTTTTGAAATCAGACACGATGGGTAGATTAACAAGAAGATTCTTTCATTTGCTGTATTGGACTTGTTAATGTGTTAAAGTTACACATTTCCCAAAAATATTTGTCGAGGTGTTCCGCTAGCGGAATACCTGCGCTAGAAAGGTTAACGTGTAAATGTTCATTCATAGTTGTAACATTGGGTTTGTACGTTTACAGAAGTAATTTAACGGTTAGGTTTCATGTTTCAAGCATGGCTTTTCTTACGATCCTAACAATACATATGTCCAAACTTTTGGCAGCTTTCTGGCTACATAAAAAGATGCGGGAGTTTGTGTTCTTGAAGTATACTACAGAAAATAGTTTCCTCCCATGCAAAAAATAAAATACTGGAATCTTTAGAGCCGATTCGAAGAAGAATCGGATCTTGACACCCAGAAATGGGAGTCGACGGGCAAGGGGTCGAGGAATCGATTATTTTGGAGTCAACTCCCCACCACTAAATGTGTGCCCACAAACTGCCATAGTCTTGTGGCTTGATAATAGAGGGCTGGCAGAAGGGGCGATGATACAATTACTGGGATAAAACCATGCGGCCATCAGCAGCTTTCAAAACTGTCAAACAAACATAAATGAAAAATTGTTTACTAAGTTAGCTAGATGAGTTGATAACGTTAGTTAGCAGTCGCTCTCAGTGATGATAGCTCATTTTAAAAGGTTAGCTAACGTTAGTTTGGCAGATTATAGCCACATTAATCTCAGATGACAATACAAAAAAACTAATAATTTAGGTAGCTACACCAATGACACAGCTCAAAGTGAATGGCAAAAACGTTAGCCTAACTGAAATTCTTTACTGTCACCTCTGCCGAGTCCGACCAAGAACACACTCGGAAAGTTAGAAAACACAGCAGCCACGCAAAACAGTCTTGAGTGGCCAAAAAATCTGCCCATTAGCTGATTCACTTTCCAAACACCCAATTTGGTTAATCCTTCCATTTCTGTTGATACGCCCACTTCCAGAGACATTCCATGTATGCAGTTACCCCATGACTCCCAAAAGGCCTTAAAAAGATCTAAAGACGTTTACCTTATGCACACTAGAGAGCAGTGTAACACAGTTAAATAGGCTGCCTATTGATGTAGCCTTAACTCAATATAATATGAGTGTGTCTGTATCTGTTGTTTGATCTGACTCATGGTTGACATTTCCCTGACAGACAAACGGTGAGATGAGGACAACACTGAACTACATAGACATCAGTGCCAAGCATGGACCAAGTTTGATCTTTAATCTCGAAAGGGAAAAAAATACATTGTGTTTTGAAGCCATTTCATGGAAAAATATTTACAAGTTATCAAGAAGAGTCAAACTCTTTACATAGACCGACAGCACATCAGTAAACAAAAAAAGAGACCAGAGTTAAGGATTTGTAGCACTTCTTACCAAAAAACAAGGTGTTCTGATATCCAAACTATTCAGATAAATATATTTATAATATTTCTATATTATATTTACAGAATACCTTAAATATACAATGCTCACCATGTATTCTATAAACATATTTATTTTACTAGGCAAGTCAGTTAAGAACAAATTCTTATTTTCAATGACTGCCTAGGAACAGTGGGTTAACTGCCTCGTTCAGCGGCAGAACAACAGATTCTTGTCAGCTTGGGGATTTGATCTTGCAACCTTTCAGTTACTAGTCCAACACTCTAACTACTAGACTACCTGCCACCCCAGTCATGTTTAGGCACACATTTTCTTTTAGATCAATCATTTGGGGGGTTCAGTTTCAATGCCATCCTTTCGCTGTTTGCACTATATTGTACTTACATTAAGGAAATGTGGTCAGCATAGCATCATTGTCAACAAGTATGTCATCCAAAGCGCCTACACTGCTACTAATCTCAGTACTCTGGGCCAGTGGTGAAGTCATAATACTGTGGGGCACATACTGTGGACAGAAGCTCCAGTCCCAAATGGAACCCTCACTGGTCCATACATAGCCTATGACCCTTGTTGACTTTCCCTGGCAGAGCCTAGAATCAGGTTTGGGTTAAGTCCATTTCAATTCTATCAATTCAGACAGTAGACAGAAATTCAAATTCATTGTTGTTTTCATAGAGAAGCAATAAAGACCATTTTAATTTGAGTTTACTTACTGAATTTACTTTACAGAATTGAATTCACACCTATCCTGCCTAGCACTATTAGTAGCCTTGGTGGAGTTGGATTCCACCTTATTGCTTACACCAATACTATCCTGTTCTGTCCACTAGGGGGTCAACAAGGTCTCCCGGACTGGGAGCTAGAGAGGATATATTTGGGACTGAGCCAAGGAGCAAATGGGTGGGGAAGACAAAAGGAGATAATATGTACAGTGGACACACCTTTTTAATCGTTTTCACGGCAAAAGGGGACGAGGAAAACATGAAGGGGAGCAGCTACGATAACTACAAAGAATATACTGAAACACTACAAATAAAAATATGCAGATGATGATTCCCATGACTAAACGCAACGGAGAGGGATTGGTTGGCCAGCCAGTAGGGTGGGAGGACCATAGACATCGCCCTACAAGTCGCTCTATAAGTCTGACTCGGGCATGTCTGGCATGTCAGCCATCAGGTAGCCGATGCCGTAGCGGCCGTTGGGTGCGGCATCGGGGACCCCTCCACTCTGCTTACGGTAGATGCTGTTGCCAGGCATGGGAGAGGGCGCTTCGCTGCCGGGCGACTTTGCGTGGATGAGGCTGGCATCATCGTCCTCCTCGGGCCTGACGCTCTCCTTGATGATGCAGCCCTTTTTGTAGGAGATGGTGGACACCACGCCAGCGTTCTCGTCGATGATGTTGAAGTAGCGGAGGAAGAAGACCACGGGCACGGGCATGATGGCCATCACCACCAGGGAGATGCAAACTGCCAGGCCCCAAGTGGGATATTTAAGGGACTTCTCACTGGCCTAGGAGAGACAGGGAAGGATCTTAAATCAGTTTTAAGTGTAACGTCCACTCCTCAAATCTGTGCTGATCTCATAATCCAAGAGGATTGGTGAAGCTAATATGGCAGAGGGCTATCACGTAACCATCCAGGTATCTAGGTATTTTAAAATGAGTGTGGATAAAGGAAAGAAGGCAAGTACAGGAGGCAATATAGGACTATAGAAAAAGAGAAAAGAGATATAGATGTGTAGTTGAATTGTTGTTTTGGTGCTGGAGTATAAAAAAAGCCTGTGTATCCCATTAATTGAACCGAAGGTCCACTGAACTAAAATACTGTATTTGACAGCTGCACCAGAGACCACAGACACCTCACCATGTCCTCTAGCCAGGCACTGTAGCTGGGTGGGGTCATTCCCAGCTGGATCACACTGGAGCCCAGCAGAAGGATGAGCAGCAGGGGGGTCACGTACTTCCACATGTAGTAGTAGAATCGAAACGGAGTGAAGCCCAGCATGTCCTTCAGGTCCTCAAAGAACCTGGGCGGAGGAACAGGGGAGAAGCAGGGAAAGGATCCCACAGAAGGTGAGGATACATAATGGTACACACTTTAGACTGTGTTGAGTTTGGCAATTATGTTTAACATACTGTACATCCTGTACAGGATACCTGAGGTGATAGCGGGTACTATTTAAGTCAAGTGTTGTTCATTCACTATTCATTCAAACTCATTCTGAATACTGAATTTAAAGAATATTTGTCATTGCATTTGGATGGACAGCTTCAAATTTGTAATTATAGTCAATAAAACCACAGATTACTGATATTCTGTATATCATTTGACATATACATACTTGTCAGTCCCGTAGACCCAAGCAACAGCCACATTCTCCAGGATGACCACTATGAGCAGGGGCAGTGTGGCGGAGTAGTCATCAAACATGGCCACCCAGTAGTTCCCAGATCGTTGGACGAACAGCAGGCCGATGAAGAAGGCTAGCAGACAGACACCCACTGTTACAAGAGGGAGAATACACAGACATTAGTCAAAAGGGACAAGGGGGATAAATGCCATCTGGGTGGTGCTTGAATTATGGTGGCATTTGGGCATGGCATTTTGGAAAAAAAAGATTTGATCTTCCCTTTCTAAATCAACTAATATGGCAGCTTAATGAAATGTGTACCATGATAATAACAATATGCCACCACAAGGAGTACTAACACCACCGATGATACATTTGAGGTAAATGTGGATTTTCTGAAATGGAGGCCACAAATGCTAAAATCTAAGGTAATCGCACGTTTTTTACTCACAATGTTATTTCCCTTCATTAAAATGTTCGAACACCAAGTGACACTTTGGATTTAGACACACCAAATGATAAATGAAAAATCCTCAAATGTATGACATATTAAAAGGGTGTGATTAGCTAATATTTTTCTTTAATAGAGACCCCCTCCCTCAATAACAGCTTGCCACTGGATCCTTGTATACCTTCGTAATCAGTGATTTTCAAGGTGGTAACACCAAATGACATAAAACTGAGGAACACATTATACTAGTAAAAAAAAAAGAAGGTATTTGAATAGCCTTCTTTGTTTTCTTGCATTCCAAATAATAGAAAGATCTCGAAACACCCAAAACATGTCACTACACCTCTACACATTACCAGCGGGACAATTTGCTATCCTCAAGTAGTTCCTACAATGCTTGCAACTAGATATTTTGCAATATTAAGGACTTATACATAAGTGACCTGTTTCATGAAGCTAGACGTATGTCGCACGTCACTACTTCACAGGAGAGGCACTTGAACGTAAACTTTTGTTTTGTTTATTAAAATGTGTTTTTTGTTGTTGTCAGAAAAGCCTTCTGGAACATGAACTTTCAAGTTCCTTAATAACAAAAACGTGTATGCCATTTGTAAATGCAAATACAATTGTTAAATTACGAGCCTAGTTGGTTTGGCCATGGAACAATACAGGAACCTTCCCGCAAGCCATGATTGGCTGAGATAATGGATGGGCTGGACGAGAGATGAGTTCGGATTGGTCTGCCATGTGGAATGCTTGTGTCTATAACATGAGCTGCTCAGTGTGTGTAAATAATCCTTTCTACCGCAGCTTTTTGGAAAGACATGAAGAACTGCAAAAGTGTTGCTATTGCTCTCACCACTGCTGGCCTGAATTTATTAGGCGCCATCGACAAAGATCAGTGGGAAAACGTTGCGATGGACTACTTTCTGGAGGACGATCATGCCATGCTGACTCTCTCTGAATCCCTGATTTAGGTCAACATTTTTCCTTGAACCAGACATTGTATAGTCTTTTGATGACAGTGATGAGGAAGAAATGGCGATCAACAATGTTGTTGTCATGGAAGAAGTTGACCGAGTTTTGAAATCAGTGGAATGCCGGTGGAAGCAGAGTATGATTGAAAATGCACAGGGAGTCAAAAAGAGAACACAGAAGGCTGTTGAATAAAACACCTGTCTCCGGATTACATCTTCAAACTAAGGGCAAGCATGGCATCCATGACAGAGAGGATGAAGTGTTCATCCATTTATACGGGTAAGAGTCTAGCTACATTTCATATTTTTTTGTTTTTAATTTTCTCAGAAAGTCATTTTCACTGCAAGTATTGTGCAGGTGGTGGGTCACATACTGTTTGTTTAATTTTTAAATAACAGTTAAATAAAAACGGAACATGTATTTTGCCCCATTTGTTTTTTTTCATTTTAAAGTGTTCACCACCGCAATTCAAGAATTCATGCACAATATTGATCAACATGTGGTTGTGCTAATTATGAAATTCTCTTTGGTGCCACACATCTACTGTGTATTGGATTAGTATTATGCAATCATTATTGAGCCAAAGGCATTAAAGCAAAGAGCCATAATACGTCACACACATAGGTAATACTTAATTGACCTGTTACTATAGAAAATACACATCAGTATAGTTCAGCTGAGGATACATTGTGGAAAAAGGTCTACCACACACTGACACTCTCTTTTATTTTTCCTCATTTCCTTGTATCTTCTCTCCTTATGTCCTCCTTCACAACGCATCGAGGAAGAAGGTACGATAGGGACCTTCTCCAATACGATTGAGAAGGAAACAAGGAGATAAGCTGAGAGGAATCGCAGAAAGGTGAATTGAGATATAACGACCTATATATATTCCTCCATCCCGTCTTGGACTGACCTGTGAGGAACTCCTTGCGGACTTTGAAGGTGTCGACCAAAGGTGTGATGATGCCCTCGATGGTACCAAACATGCTGCCCATGCCCAGGTTAACCAGCATCAGGAAAAACATGACGGACCAGAAGGGAGATGCAGGGAAGTGGGTCATGGCCTCTGTGAAGGCGATGAAGGCCAGGCCTGTACCTTGCACTGCCTGAGGAGGTGGAGGACAGGAAGGAGAAGGATGACAGGGAAGAAGAAGAAGAAGGTTTTACGTAAATTAGTCAGTAATATCCACTTCTAGTAAGACTATTTGCCCTAAGGTTTCACATGATTGGAATGACAAATCTTGACGTGTGTAGACAACATCTAGAGGCAAGTCTACAGCAGTCTGTGGAAAATAGTATTCAGTAACAGTTTACATTGCACTGTTATGACACAAAGAATGTTCATTCGAAAGGCGTAGCCAGAGCCATATATTTAGGGTGTTCGCAAATTGCCTCCAGTGTGTCAGAGTGTGCTTTGGGTCGTTTTGTAAATTCAGAGCGTTTCGCACTTAGAGTGCCCACTGGATGCTCTGGCCGGGTAGAAGGGGTTTCTGACCTCACAACGGCAGTCAAGCACCCAAGCTAACTGGCTAAAGTTGACTAGTTTGCTAGCTACTTCCAGACACAAATGAGAGGACACCTCACTCTGACCATTTTACTCACTTTTAAACAATGCTATGTACAAGATTCCAAATTCTCACCATGTATGGATGAATGGACTGCTCACCGGCGCAAACATGGCGTCCATTCAACATTTTGGCCCACCTCTCTAAATATATTGCTCTGGGCGTAGCTAATCCTGGTTTGTGACATGACGGTGCAAAAGTCAGTTGTTGTGATGATACCATGTCCGACACCAGTTTTTATGACTGTTTTCTTCAATGACCTAAAAGTGACTGTTATGATCATGAAAGATGCGAAAAGACACAATATTACCATTCTACATTCTACAAGTCCCCTCACCCATTGCCTTATGTCAGATGTTGTGACGGCCCTCTGCACCGACCGACTCGTTGCATTAGAATGATGTAGCTGTCGGAAGACAAAGGATCCTCACCTTGTTGAGCTCTTCCTCGATGCTGCAGGAGTCCAGGCCCAGGCGCGGGTAATCCTTCTCCGTCACCCCTCTGAGGATCTCTGTCATCTGTTGGTAGTCCTCAGCACTCACAGTAGCGCTGAAGTTGATGTGGTGGGGGATCAGGTCGTGGCTGACCTCATTCCCTAGCAAAGCAACTATCTTCTTTGTGTTCCTGAGAGATTGAAAATAATATAAGACCAGATCAAAATGGATACTCTATCATACAAGACCACGCTAATATCGGCCTTGTCACGTGGCTCAGTGGTACAGCATGATTCAAGTACTGGCCACATACATTGCATTGAATATACTGTGTGTCTCTATGAAAAGTATGATCGATAAAAGCATCTGCTTAACTTCAAGTCACAGGCATATTGGCCTACAGTATAATCACCAAAAGTTACGATTTGGGGGATGAGGCTACAGTTGGGGGATTAGGCTACAGTTCTAAAAGTGAGTGGCTTATAGTATACTACTCACAGTGCAACACACTTGGCGTTCATGATGTTGGCCTTGAAGCCGAGTACGGCGAATACCACCAGGGTGGCCAGCACAGAGGTGAAGAAGTTGATGAAGGAGACCAGCACTGCGTCGAAGTGACAGTTGTTATCCCGTTTGTTGTAGCTGGAGAAGGCTATGACCCCTCCGAAGCCCAGGCCCAGGGCAAAGAAGACCTGTGTGGCCGCTTCGCGCCACACTTTGGCCTCCAGCATGATCTCCAACTGGAAAGGAAATAAATTAAGAATGCACATTTAGACAGTGGTGGAAAAAGTACACAAATTGTCATACTTGGGTAAAAGTAGATACCTTAATAGAAAAGGACTCAAGTAAAAGTTAAAAGTCGGCCAGTAAAATTCTACCTGAGTAAAAGTCTAAAAGTGTTTGGTTCTAAAATATACTTAAGTATCAAGAATAAATAATTTCAAAATCCTTATAATAAGCAATAAGCAAACCATATTATGTTTTTTATTTATTTACGGAAAGCCAGGAGCACACTCCAACACTCAGACATAATTTACAAACGAAGCATGTGTGTTTAGTGAGTCCGCCAGATCAGATTCAGAAGGGATGACCAGGGATGTTGTCTTGATAAGCGTGTGAATTGGACCCTTTTCCTGTCCTGCTAAGCACTCAAAATGTAACGAGTACTATTGGGTGTGCGGGAAAATGTATGGAGTAAAAAGTAAATTATTTTCTTTAGGAATGTCGTGAAGTAAAAGTAAAAGTTGTCAAAAATATAAATAGCAAAGTAATGTACAGATATTTTTTACTGAAGTACTTTACACCACTGCATTTAGGTGAGGTGCTAAAGGAAGATAAACTATAGTTCCAGACACATCTCTCCTCGATGTGGATTCATTTGACCAATGTTTGACTCTTTAGGACAACACTACGTCATTTATTGTACAATAGTCTTTGTTAAACTTCTAGTAATGGACAAGCGATTGTTTGGACCAGTGGGGCAGATCAGTCGACATGTGAATCATGATTGAGAGTTACCTCCATTTGTCAAAACTGGAGAAGATCAAACAAGGACCCAGCAAGGAGAACATAACCAGCATGCTACTGCTCTCAAATAGCCAACAGTATAGTTAGAAGGCACACACTACACAACACACAATGAGCCCTGCTTTTGATGTCTTTCTACCTGCATACAGGAGACACAGCAAAGGCCTTTTGAAGTAGAAAGATGTCAGCTGTGTGAGAATCAGCAGACACATGAGACTTTGTTGTGAAATGAATGGAACACGCCGTCGTGGAAGCAACCAAATGAAATGATTCCAATTGCTATTGGTCCACGGCAACTGAGTAGCCAAAGACTAAAGTATTAAAAAAATATTTTTCTGGCACATTTTCAGTCAATTTGGTTTCCTTCCTCGATCAGTAAAGTGAACAACGCAACATTGATCCATAACTGGATCAAACAAATGCATTGGATAAAACTAGTGCATTGGATCAAACAAGTCTGAGTCCTTGACTGGGTCTAGTACAGTATGTTGGCTGTGTGAAGCAGAATTGTGCTGACTGTACGGTACTGTACCTTGGGTATAACCAAGGAGCAGCATTATGGTGACTACCAGGGGTTAGAACCAAAATAATTTTCAATTGTTTAGTTCTGAACAGAAAAAATATTTTTGAGATAGAGCAGCGTGCTATGGTGCGGACAAGCTGTAGTTGTGTCGATGCATTGGACAGACAAGTACGTGAGATACAACTTAAATTTTGCGGGTGGGGAGAGTGCAAGATAGGGTGGAGGCCTGAAGCGCTGGGCATCTTATTATGACATGCATTATCTGAATTAGTCCCACAGAATTATGCATTATGCATACGAATGAGCGGCTCCTATGGAGGAACTTTGAATATCTTTGAACTTCTGAGAGTTGGCTTAACGTTGAACCGGAGCTAGCTAGTCAGCTAACAATCTTGTGTGTGCAGAGCAGCATCAAAATGAACTTTTTGTAGTTAATAAATCCAATGTGAAATGTGTTAACTATAGTATCCTAAACTAGAATTGAAAAAGTGAATCTATTCTTCTCTCATAAAAAATCTCTCTCCCCAATATCTGAATCACGCTTGTAATGTCAGCAGGGTACAGTAGCCTATGCTTCAGAGGGGGATGGGCAGGTAGCCTACACATGCACACACACTGGCAAAGATTTCTAGCTGGCAGGCAGACACTGGAATAAAGCCCCATTTCCACAGGCACTTAAAATTAGGGCCAAATTCAAGTTGGCTGGAATGGAAATCTCACATTCGAGCTGGATCGAGGGAAACCCGGGCCAGCACAGCCCAGTTTCACAACTGGTGCCTGCTCAATTAGAATTTGGGCTGGTGATGCCATTACCATGCAACCGCCAACTTGATCACTGCTGGATGCTGACACAATGTTTAGCTAGCTCGTCTGGGCTTGATGCTGGCAGCTAGCACATGGACAAGCAGTACTGCAGTTGTTAGACAAGGCACAAATAAATCAAGAAATAGAGTTAAGAAAATATTTACTAAATGAAATAAAATCCAAAAGTAACACAGTAAAATGACATAAAAATAACGTTTTATTTATTTATTTATTTTTTTTCACCTTTATTTAACCTGTTAGACCTATAGGGGCAGTATTTAATTTTTGGATAAAAAGACTTTTTAGCTTTTGTCAAAAAGATGCTACTATGCTTGGAATTGATAGTTTTGGAAAGAAGACACTGGTTTCCAGAACTGCAAAGATTTTCATTAGTGCCATAGAACAAAATCTACAGGCAAAACCAAGATGTTTGATCACAACAGGATTTCTGCTGATCTCCTTATATGGCTGTGAATGCGACTGACACACTTCCTATGTTTAGGTGTCTGCAGCATTGTGACGTATTTGTAGGCATATCATTGGAAGATTGACCATAAGAGCCTACAATTACCAAGTGTCCCGCATGTCTGGTGGAAATTGGTGCAAAAGTCAGGTACCAGTATTTTTCCATCCGATCAGAGAAGAATGCAAGGGACGGCATTTCAATGAAGAGATATATGACAAAACACCTTGAGGATTGATTCAAACAACGTTGTTTCAGATATTATGGAGTTAATTCAAAAAAGTTTGCGTTTAGGTGGCTGAAAGTTTCGGTAAAATGCAAGAAAAAGAGTTAAGAAAAAAACTGGACATCTTACTAAATGAAACATCAAAGTTCTTCAAAAAATTATTTTATTTGTAACACAGTAAAATGACATAAAAATAACTTTTTATTTATTTTTTAAGAAAAGGATATTTTTTATTTTTTATTTCACCTTTTGCGTTTAACCAGATCCCGCATGCGGGATGGGGCGGCCAGGTAGGCCAGTTGAGAACAAGTTCTCATTTGCAACTGCGACCTGGCCAAGTTAAAGCATAGCAGTTCGACACATACAACAACACAGAGTTACACATGGAATAAACAAACATACAATCAATAATACAGTACAAAAGTCTATAAACAGCATGTGCAAATGAGGCAGGCTAAGGGAGGTAAGACAATAAATTGGCCATGGTGGCGAAGTAATTACAATATAGAAATTAAACACTGGAATGGTAGATGTGCAGAAGATGATTGTGCAAGTAGAGATACTGGGGTGCAAAGGAGCAAGATAAATAAATACAGTATGGGGATGAGATAGTTGGATGGGCTATTTACAGGTGCAGTGATCTGTGAGCTGCTCTGACAGCTGGTGCTTAAAGCTAGTGAGGGATATAAGAGTCTCCAGCTTCAGTGATTTTTGCAGTTCGTTCCATTCATTGGCAGCAGATAACTGGAAGCAGAGGCGGCCAATGGAAGAATTGGATTTGGGGGTGACCAGTGAGATATACCTGCGTGCTAAGAGTGGGTGCTGCTATGGTGACCAGTGAGCTGAGATAAGGTGGGGCTATATATAGGGGGTACTGGTACCGAGTCAATGTGCGGGGGTACAGGTTAGTCGAGGTAATTTGTAAAGTGACTATGCATAGATGATAAACAGCGAGTAGCAGCAGTGTAAAAACAAAAGGGGGGTTAATGTAAATAATCCGGGTGGCCATTTGATTAATTGTTCTGCAGGCTTATGGCTTGGGGGTAGAATCTGTTAAGGAACCTTTTGGTCCTCGACTTGGCACTCTGGTACCGCTTACCACGAGGCAGCAGAGAGAACAGTCTATAACTTGGGTGACTGGAGTCTGACATTTTTTTGGTCCATCCTCTGACACCAAACGTAGCTGCTCTGTCCTGCCTATGCACGGAGAAGCCAGCCAGCTCTATATTATTTGTCGTCGTTCAGTCACGTCTCGGTGAAACACAAGATACTACAGTTTTTAATGTCCCATTGGTCAGATAGTCTTAATAGTAGATCGGCCAGTTTGTTTTCCCATGATTACATGTTCGGAAGTGGTGGTTTACCTACTTGTCTGCAAATTCTTACAAGGCACCCCACACTCCTCCCCTTTTTACACTGTCTTTTCTTCATGTTGTTGACGTGGATTTGGGCCTTGTCTTGACAAAGCACTATATCCTTTGCTCATTAAAACCTATTTGGGCTATTTTGACGTCCGGATGAAGAGCGTGCCCAAAGTAAACTGCCTGTTACTCAGGCACAGAAGCTAGGGTATGCATATAATTGGTAGATCTGGATAGAAAACACTCTAAAGTTTCTAAAACTGTTAAAATAATGTCTGTGAGTATAACAGAACTGATATGGCAGGCGAAACACAGAGGATTAACCATCCCTTGCAAATTAAAATTCAGCCTACCACTGTTTCCAATGGCTTTCATGTTTATTATGAGGCCAAAACCTCACAGATTGCAGTTCATAGGGCTTCCACTAGATGTCAACAGTCTTTAGAAAGAGTTTCAGGCTTGTTTTTGGAAAAATTTGCTAGAATTTGTAGTTTTTCTAAGTGGCTCCCGTTTTGGCTGTAGTGTTTTCATGCGCGTGGATGAGAGTGCGTTCTTTGTTGTTTATCTCCGGTAAAGACAATAACGATTCTCCATCTCAAACAATACCATTTATTTACGTATTAGGGTACCTTAGGTTAGATTTTAAACATTGTTTGACTTGTTTGGATAAGTTTATTGGTAATGCTTGGGATTCATTTTGTACGCATTTTGAAGGAGGGAAACCGGTGGATTATTGAATGAAGTGCGCCAGCTAAACTGAGTTTTTGGGGATATAAAGAAGGACATTATCGAACAAAAGGATAATTTGTGATGTAGCTGGGACCTTTTGGAGTACCAACAGAAGAAGATCTTCAAAGGTAAGGCATTTATTATATCGCTATTTCTGACTTTTGTGGCGCACCTGCCTGGTTGAAATATGTCTCCATGCTTTTGTATGCAGGGCGCTGTCCTCAGATAATCGCATGGTGTGCTTTCGCCATAAAGCATGTTTGAAATCTGACACAGCGGCTGGATTAACAAGAAGTTAAGCTTTATTTTGATGTATAACACTTGTATTTTCATGAATTTTAAATATTTATATTTCTGTAATTTGAATTTTGCGCCCTGCAATTTCACCAGATTTTGTCGAGGTGGGTTGCTAGCGGCACGCCTGCGCTAGAAAGGTTAAACAAAAAAGATTTGTAATGTTCGAGGTGAGTTATTGCTGAAATATTATGTACAAAATGAGTTACAAACAATGCGAAAAAACAAAACAGCACAGTTGGTTAGTAGCCCGTAAAACGGCAGCCATCCCCTCTGGCGACATTATAATAACCACCATAGCTGGATCTTTCATACATTTTTGCACTCCACAAACGTTTATGACAACATTTAGCCCTTGAATGCAAGCTACCTAATGTTAGCCAGCAAATCAGAGTTGAAACAAGCCAGCTAGCTAGCTAGCTAGCTAAGGTTAGCTAGCAGGAATATTAGCTGGCCAAGTCATATCGAAAGCTAGCTAGCTACATCATATCAAACCTGTTGTCTCGTTTGCTTAGTTAGCTAGCTAATAACCAATGCCATGGCAAGCAAGGTAGGAATTTAGTTAGCTAGCCTGTTATTCTAGCAACGACGCTAACCGTTTAGCTAGCTAGTTAACGTTAGCAAGCGAAATACATTGCTCTGAGTCTGGCTGGTACTATAGGGGAATGTTAGTTACAGCATGGTGAGGATGAATTAAATTATTCAACATCTTCCAATTTAGCTAGCAACATTATCGAAGCCAGCTGCAGTCACATATTGGCAACCTAGCAACATTTCTAATTTCTGGGGGCAGTGGAAACACAATTTGAGCTAGCCCACCAAGGCCAGCCCAACCTTGCTTGACTTCAAATTGCCAATGGAAACGGGGCTTAAGTTTCTGAGTGACAAAAAAATGCTGGAATGTAAAATAATGTTATTAACCAGTTCCCATGCTTTTAAAACAACGGTTTTGTTCCGGAACAGTATAGATCACTTTCGTTCCCGGTTCTGATTCTGTTCCTCTGAAAATGTTGTTATTTTCCAGTTTTCTGTTCTGTTCCCTGAACCGGTTCCAACCACTGCACTGTACTGTACCTTGGGTAAGCATTAGGGTTAGGATACGGTACCTTGGGTGTGAACATGTGTCGGATCCCATCCACGGATCCCTTGAGGAGTAGAGCCCTGACCAGGAAACAGATCAGCACTACGTAGGGGAACAACGAGCTGAAGTACATCACCTGTAAAACAACAACATAAGAACAACCTTATTATAACTCAAACATTACAAAGTGAGAGGCAAACTTGAGACTTGACCCTGACTCGTGTTAAAAAAAATACTCTTGGAGTCTGACTTATGCTCAAAGACTTGACTTGCCTAAAGTTATTTATTGACAAGTCCGGCTTAGACCCAAAGTTTGGGATTAATACCGAGATAGATCCTGTGCACTGATTACTTTTGTGCTTTATCTAAACGGATCTCTGAGGCTGCCTCTTGTTGTCTACTCCTGACCTGTGGACACAGAGAAATACACAGCCTTGCGGAGTGCGGACCACAGTAAGTGGAAGAATATTGTGTTATTGTTCAAGATTATAGACTAACATATAAAAAAATATTTCAAGAGCAGCCTTTTTGCATCTTCGTAACATTTCAAAAATCTGAAACATTTTGTAAAAAAAAAAATCAAAAATGCTAATCCACGCTTTTGTCACTTCAAGATTAGACTAGATTAACATTTTATTAGAAGGTATTATCCAGAGCAATTGACAGTAGAGTGCATACACTTTCATACTTTTTCCACATGTACTGGTCCCCCGTGGGAATCGACCCAAAACCCTGACAAGTGGCAAGTGCCATGCTCTACCAACTGAGCCACATGGAACATACTGCAATGCTCTACTCTCCGGCTACCCAGATAAGGCACAAAACACATTTCAGCTAGCGCTTAACACGACTGCAAGATTCTTGACTAGAACACAAAAACGTGATCATATTACTCCAGTGCTAGCCTCATTACACTGGCTTCCTGTTAAGGCTTGGGATGATTTCAAGGTTTTACTGCTAACCTACAAAGCATTACATGGATTTGCTCCTACCTATCTAGTCGATTTGGTCCTGCCGTACAGACGCATGCCTTCTTATTGTTCCTAGAATTTCTAAGCAAGCAGCTGGCGACAGGGCTTTCTCCTACAGAGCTCCATTTTTATGGAATGGTCTGCTGATCCATGTGAGAGACACATACTCTGTCTCAACTCTGTCTTTACTGAAGACTCATTACTTCTTCATCTCTTGAGTGTAGTCTGGCCCAGGGGTGCAAAGGTGAACTGCAAGGCACTGGAGTGACAAACCACCCTTGCTGTCTCTGCTTGGTCAGCTCCCCTCTCTCCACTGGGATTCTTAGCTTCTGACCCTATTACGGAGGCTGAGTCAATGGCTTGCTCGAGCTCAGCCATCCTTCCTGTCCTTGGGCTTGTGTGGTTGGGGAGATCTTCCTGGACTATACTCGGCCTTGTCCCAGGGTAGTAAGTTAGTGGCCTGTTGATATCCCATTAGTGGTGTGGGGGCAGCCGCACCAATGTGTCGGAGGAAACACTGTGCACCTGGCAACCTTGGTTAGCGCACACTGCGCCCGGCCCGCCACAGGGGTCGCTGGTGTGCGATGAGACAAGGATATCCCTACCGGCCAAACCCTCTCTAACCTGGTTGACGCTAGGCCAATTGTGCGTTTCCCCATGGTCACGAACCCAAAGGTTTCTGTACCAAATATTAAGTTCTGCTTTTCTGATGTATCAAATACTTATGTCATGCAAAATAATGTTAATTAATTACTTAAAAATAATACAATGTGATTTTCTGGATTTTTCTTTTAGATTCCGTCTCTCACAGTTGACGTGTACCTATGATAAAAACTACAGACCTCTACATGCTTTGTAAGTAGGAAAACCTGCCAAATCAGCAGTGTATCAAATACTTGTTCTCCCCACTGTAAATATGCACTTTAGCGAACAAAACATACATGTATTGTATAACATGAAGTCCTATGAGTGTCATCTGATGAAGATCATCAAAGGTTAGTGAATAATTTTACCTCTATTTGTGCTTTTTGTGACTCCTCTCTTTGGTTGGAAAAATGGCTGTGTTTTTCTGTGAGTTGGTGGTGACCTAACAATCGTTTGTGGTGTTTTCGCTGTAAAGCATTTTTTAAATCAGACACCCGTGGGACAGATAAAGGATGGCAACAACTTCCCGAGTTACACCAGGAATGGTGGTGTGTAACAGCATCATCGGAACTGAGCTTGTTGTCATTGCAGGCAATCTCAACGCTGTGCATTACAGGGAAGAAATCCCTCATCATGTGGTACCCTTCCTGCAGTCTCATCCTGACATGACCCTCCAGCATGACAATGCCACCAGCCATACTGCTTGTTTTGTGCATGATTTCCTGCAAGACAGGAATGTCAGTGTTCTGCCATGGCCAGCGAAGAGCACGGATCTCAATTCCATTGAGCACGTCTTGGACCTGTTGGATCAGAGGGTGAGGGCTAGGGCCATTCCCCCCAGAAATGTCTGGGAACTTCCAGGTGCCTTGGTGGAAGAGTGGGGTAACATCTCACAGCAAGAACTGGCAAATCTGGTGCAGTCGATGAGGAGGAGATGCACAGCAGTACTTAATGCAGCTGGTGGCCACACCAGACACTGACTGTTACTTTTGATTTTGACCCCCTCCTTTTTTCAGGAACACTATATTGCATTTCTGTTAGTCACATGTCTGTGGAACTTGTTCAGTTTATGCATGTTAAGTTTGCTGAAAATAAACGCAGTTGACATTGAGAGGACGTTTATGTGATCGTGCCTCAAAGTAATCAAGGTATGAAATGATTGTTATTTTTCACTGCAATCTCTTTTTGGACTTAGTTGTGGTCTACAAATGATTACAATTATTTTCCGGCCTCCCGACCATTCACTCCGACAAAAATACGCCCGGGGCTGAATCTAGTTGCCTACCCCTGCTGTATGGATGGGTTGAAGCTCCATTTGCCTAACCATGTCACTATGCAGCTGAGCTGCTCTTGAACATCTTATTCACGTTGTATCAACCATTCATAAAATAGGAAAATAACAACCGTGGTCACCATGTATATAAAGAAGCTCCTTTCTGCTCAGAGAGTCTAAAAATAAAAAAAATAAAAAAAGGTTTTGTACACCGGATAGGTGCAGTGACTACTGTACCTGCCACCCATATCTAAATGTTGTATATCTGCCTCACCTATCAAAGTTTGTATCTTTATCCCATTAGATAGTATGTCATTTATGTAAGGAGAGGTGATGTCAGTCACAGATCGTAGGCGCCATCTATCATTATGACTATGTATCATCAAGATGTTGCTATGCAACTCAAAACTCAAATTATACCTTGTCAGGTCGTGATAAAAACAATCTTAATTATGTGTACTGTAAGTGCTTTAACTTTGAGGTGTTCTTTTGTAGCTGCACAGAATGCAAGTCCAAATTAGATTGAGTGGAAAATTAATAAGCCATTTAATGCACATGATTGAAGTTATTTTTCTTTCCTTTTTTTGTGAGTACACCCCTCACAATCACACAAAGTAAAAGAGCGCGTATAACCGTGGCAACCACGCTCCCCCTCGGTCTCTCTTGCACCCTCACACCCACACACAGAAATGAAAAAGAAACTGTAGTTCACAGCCTAGGAATAGGCTTTTGTGAACAAGGGGCGAATGCGACATTAATATTCTTTTGTGTGGTAAAGCCCTGATTAAGCTTCAAAGGGTCTCTCACTCTGGCCCCTTCACCAGGAGGGGAATGGAAAGTGCATGGCCATTTTCATGACCTCACCCTCGGCGACGGACGAACAGGACGTGGAAGATCGGGACACTACAGACGGTTTCCCTGTTGTCATGCCATCACCATGGCAGAGGACCAAGATTAAAGCACTTCTGTCTGAGAGGCCAGGGCATCCATCTTGTTTTGTCTGTGTGTTGTGGAGACTGTTTTTGTCTGTGTTTGTTGTGGAGACAGGGGCTTGAATAGAACCAAGCAAACACCAGACAGCTGTTGGGATAAGACCAGGGAGAGGGACAAAGGCTGGATCAAATGCTGCATTAAGATAGCACAGGATAGGGCCATGTTCCTATAAGACCAGAAATACTCTAAAGTGAGTGAAAATGGTCTTTGCTAAAATGCTCAAGGAACAATACTCTAAAAGGAGTAGAAACTTTCTTTGCTAAGACGCACAAGCGATGATAAGGACCCAATGGTGTTCTCAATGGTGTTCTCTTTCAAATACTTGTTTCGATGTATCACATGTGGGGGTTTGCAAGGACCACCTACTCTCTCGGAAACACCTAACAAAAGCATCTGTCGGAGACTGTCACGCCCTGACCTTAGAGAACCTTTTATTTCTCTATGTTGGTTAGGTCAGGGTGTGACTAGGGTGGGGAGTCTAGTTTTTATTTTCTATGTTGGCCTGGTATGGTTCCCAATCAGGAACAGCTGTCTATCGTTGTCTCTGATTGGGGATCATATTTAGGCAGCCTTTTCCCACCTGTTGTTTGTGGGATCTTGTTTTTGTATTGTAGCCTTTTGCACTACAAAGCTGCACGTTCGTTTTGTTACTCGTTATTTGTTTTGTTGCTGGTTCACATTAATAAAAATTATGAAAGCCTTCCATGCTGCACCTTGGTCCAATCCTTTCAACAACGAACGTTACAGAGACAGACAGGTGAGACCCTCACTTCCATAAAAGAAGCCACTCTCCAGGCCTCCAGTTGTTCTTGCTTCTCTTCCTCATGAAGAGTGTCATTACTCTAGCTCTCCTCATATTGACTGTATACCTGTTTGACTGCTTAATCTGCTCACCATCAAACCGTGAAGGATATTGCTGATGAGCGTAGGTCTTCAGACCCTATCGAGAGGTTGAGTAGTAACCGTAAGGTTTATGTTTACGAGTAGAAATTACATTTCTACTTCTCAGTCAGTCGGTTTCCTTCAGCCAGCACTGAGCTAGCCACGGCACACCTTCACCACAAGGTAGCTGCTAGCTAACTAACGCCCCACTAGCCTCATGGCTATAGCGTTATACGGTGATCAATATTGCTAGCAGTTGGCCACAAGGCTCCTAATTACAAGAACCCTTCCCATTTTCCACATTTTGTTACATTACAGCCTTATTCTAAAATGGATGAAATAAAAATGTTTCAATATCAATCTAAACACAATACCCCATAACGACAAAGTGAAAACAGGTTTTAGACATTTTTGCAAACGTAATAAAGTATTTATTTAATTTAAGTATTCAGACCCTTTGCTATGACAATCGAAATTGAGCTCAGGTGCATCCTGTTTCCATTGTTCACCCTTGAAATGTTTCTACAACTTGATAGGAGTCCACCAGTGGTCAATTGAATTGATTGGACATGATTTGGAAATGCACACATCTGTCTATAATAAGGTCCCACAGTTGACAGTGCATGTCAGAGCAAAAACCAAGCCATGAGGTCGAAGGAATTGTCTGTAGAGCTCTGAGACAGGATTGTGTTGAGGCACAGATCTGGGGAAGGGTAAGACGACATTTATGCAGCATTGAAGGTCCCCAAGAACACAGTGGCCTCCATCCTTCTTAAATGGAAGAGGTTTGGAACCACCAAGACACGTCCTAAAGCTGGCTGCCTGGCCAAACTCAGCAATCGGAGGAGAATGGCCTTGGTCAGGGAGCTGACAAAGAACCCGATGGTCACTCTGACAAAGCTCCAGAGTTACTCTGTGGAGATGGGAGAACCTTCCAGAAGGACAACCATCTCTGTAGCACTCCACCAATCAGGAGGCCAAAAGGCAACCAATGGACTCTCAGATCATGAGAAACAAGATCCTCTGGTCTGATGAAACAAAGATTGAACTCATTGGCATGAATGCCAAGCGTCACGTATGGAGGAAATCTGTAACCATGAAGCATGGTGATGGTAGCATCATGCTATGGGTGTGATTTTCAGAGGCAGGGACTGGGAGACTAGTCAGGATCGAGGAAAGGATGAACGGAGCAAAGTACAGAGACCTCAGCACCTCAGACTGGGGCTAAAGTTCATCTTCCAACATGACAACGATCCTAAGCAAACAGCCAAGACAACGCAAGAGTCCTTGAGTGGCCCAGCCAGAGCCCAAACTTGAACTCGATCAAACATTTGTGGAGAGACCTGAAAATAGCTGTGCAGCGACACTCCCCATCCGACCTGACAGAGTTTGAGAGGATCTGCAGAGAAGAATGGGAGAAACTCACCAAATACTGGTGTGCCAAGCTTGTAGCGTCATACCCAAGACGAATCGAGGCTGTAACTGCTGCCAAAGGGTTTTTAACAAAGTACTGAGTAAAGGTTCTGAATAATTACATAAATGTGATATTTTTAAAATATGTACTTAATAAATTAGCAAACATTTCTAAAAACCTGTTTTTGCTTCATCATTATGGGGTATTGTGTGTAGATTGAGGGGGGAAATAAATTATAGAAAAAGTCAAGGCGTCTAAATACTTTCAGAATGAACTGTATATATCTTGGTACACCGTTTACACAAGCTACTATTTGCTAGCCACCAGCATCAGGGATTATAACTATGCCGTCTAACTATGCTGTTCTTACAACAAGAGTTGCTCGGTCCACCTAGCAAGCCTTATTCATCATAATGACCACTGTTATCCTGTCCAAGGATGATCCCTATCAACAAATCAGAAACCTAGAGAGGAACCAGGCTCTGAGGGGTGGCCTGTCCTCTTCTGGCTGTGCCCGGTGGAGATTATAAGAGCACAAGGCCATTAAGGCTAGATCGTTCTCCAAGATTTTCAAACGTTCATATATGACCAGCAGGGTCAAATAATAATCACAGTAATTATAGAGGGTGCAACAGGTCAGCATCTCAGTAGTAAATGTCAATTGGCTTTTCATAGCCGAGCATTCAGAGGTTGAGACAGCAGGTATGGGACAAGGTAGCACAACCAGTGAACAGGTTAGGATTCCATAGCCACAGGCAGGACAGCAGAAACTGGATCAGCAGCACAACAAGGTGGTACGTCTGAACAGGTCAGGGGTCCATAGCCGCAGGCAGAACCGCAGAAACTGGATCGGCACCACAATCAGCAGCATGTTCTTGTGCTTGCGGCTCCATGATAGCGGAGAAAGATTCCCATCCTCTATACATAGGGAACATGGCCAGGAGGCGCTTGAGGACCAGTGAGCACTGCAGACAGCTTACGAGAGCAGGTCTGAAGAAGAGGCTGAAACGTGCTTCTATCTCGCTAGCCCTTCTTGCCTCAGAGCCGACAGCTGAGGCTCAGCTCTCTGCAACGGAGCCCTGTTGGGGTGAGTCATTGATAGCCTTGACTCCCTCCCCCCACTGTCTGACGATGTAGTGTCACGGGAAGGCGAGTTAGGGCATGACAAGGATGACTATGGGATTAATCTCACAAAGATAAAAGAGATTGCGCAGGAATTGGGGACTGACGTCTCCCGCCCACTCACACATGCAGACCTGAGTGCAGTGGAGCTGCCCCTCCTTCAGTGGAGTTTGGCCTCCTTCATGTCTGCAAGTGGGCCACGGCCAGACTCGACATCAAGTCTTCTGTAGGGGCTCAGGGCTGGCAAGGAACATATACGATGGGAAGAGACTCCAGTCCCCATACAGCCCCAATAAAGGAACTGTACAGTACAGACGTGTGTAACATTAAACTAAATGTAAATATCCATTATAGCTACAAAGAAAAAAACGGAAATGACTATTTTATATGATTGCATGGGTAAATAACTGTATGTTTTTATTAGTAACTTTTGACAAAATTACTTTAGACTTGTAGTACCAGCTTGCCTCAGGGAAGCTAAGAGCGTGTGGGGGAAAAAAACCTCATTAGCAGGATTATTGATAAAGGTACCCTGAGTCTGCACATACACATCATGGAGGAATCTGGGTTTAGCAACCCTTCCATGGTGTAGCCATCACTGACTCATCACCTCAGCCATGTTGTTATTAATGACTCACTCCCTGGGAAGGTAGAGTGCTTACCTGCCTCTGTTTCTAGGAAAAATGTACAAGGCATCAGCCCAAGCAATTAGAGCTCTCAATGTGGCCTCTTTATTGTTGGCATATCAGGCTACCTGGAGGAGGTGGGGAAGCAACTGGACTCAGACCCTAGACCCAGATGTTTGGGAGGAGATCTGTATGATTACAGACATGAGCCTCGTTGCCCCCCATAGTGCCATCCAAGGCTGTGGTCATACCATGAACCAAGAGGTGGAGAGAGAAAGGGCACTTTGGCTGAGCATATCCACACCCCAGGAGCCTTCTTAGGTTTTCAGCCAAGGGCAGCAGTCAGCATGGCAGCCTTTCCTCCGGTCTCACTGACACACGCGGCGCAGGAAGGCGAACTGTGGCCCTGTTAACCCCATGCCTATGGCCTTTTGCCTCTAACTGCTATGGCGCGAGCAATCCCAGTCAAGCCATTCAGGGTATGCGCCGTGCTGGTTTTCCCACTACAGGGCTGTACTACTCTGTACAAGGCAGGGAAACCCTAACCACTCTGCTCCCCATTCTACGGGAGGACAGGTTTCCAGGGTTCATTGGGAAACCCTCTCAGCCCGTTTTACTATTCTGAGGGGCGTTTTGTTCCTCTACCTGGCAAAGACAACTTGGCTCTGTTATGGAAAACACTCCCCATTGAACTAGAGATCAGTCTGTATAGTTGTTCCTTACTTTACTTTCTGGATTTCAGGGAAAAGGGGGGTTATCTGGTACTCCTGAGTTAACAAAGCTTTGGCTTTTCCTCGTCACGTTTTAACTGCGATTGGTTCACCCAATCGGGCCGCTGCCTGCTATGCCTACCGATCTGATGGGAGCGAGAGGCTGAGGAACTCTTTGCTCTTGACAACCCATGGAGCAGGGTCAAGACTAACAGTTATGTAGCTATCCTACTGCCCAGGATTAGGAATACTGCGCTGCAGGTGTTTCCTTCTTCCTTTTTCCTGAGGTCTTATATGTCAAGTCGCTGGATACTCTGTCCTAAGAGCTTGCTTTCTGTATCAATCCAGCCTGTAGAAGCAACAATCCCATCCCATAACATGGTGACCATGCCGTTTGGGGCGGAAGACAAAATCAAAAGGTAGATGATGCCGTATGCTTTCCCTCCTAATCTTTGAGACCCTTGATGTGACCATTTGGCAGTTTTACAACCCTGCTCACTGCCCCGGTTGGCAGTTTTACAACCCTGCTTACGACCAGTCCTGGCAGCTATCGTCATGCAAGGTTTATACTCTAGCGCTAGAGGTTCTCAAAGTGGGGTCCGCGGATGTACAGCACGGGGTTCACAGGCAGATCTCAAAATATATTTTGTAAAAACAAACCATTACATTTTTAAAAAATTAATATTTATAGCAACAACAGATGAAACACATTTTGGCCAAGGGTGTTATAAAATACAATGTAATGTCATACTGTCACAGTTTTCATGTGGTGAAGGAGAGTCGGACCAAACTGCAGCGTGTCGATTGCGATCCATGTTTATTTAAACAAACGTAAACACGACTAAACACGAACACTACAAAACAATACATGAAACGAAAACCGAAAACAGCCTATACATGTGTCAACTAACATCAACCAATGACATCAAGACACTCAGGACAATCACCCACAATACAACCAAAGAATATGGCTGCCTAAATATGGCTCCCAATCAGAGACAACGATAAACACCTGCCTCTGATTGAGAACCACTTCAGACAGCCATAGACTCTCCTAGAACACCCCACTAAGCTACAATCCCACTAAGCTACACACCACATACAAAAACCCATGTCACACCCTGGCCTGACCAAATACATAAAGAAAAACACAAAATACTTTGACCAGGGCGTGACACATACTATTAATCTACAAATGATGTTCTTAACCCTGGACAACATGGGCCTGGCTCAGAGGGATATTGGTATCCAGTGCTACACCATTTATTCAACTTAATATTTTGTAAAACAAAATGTACATAAATGCACTGTCAGTTAAAGCTATAATCCTTAGTTGCTACATCCATTTTTGGTATTGAATACCATGATATTGATTCTTGAAGAATATAACTTGCAAATGCCTCATGAGCTTAGTTCAACTGTCATACCCCGTCAGAACTCAAAATATAAGCTTGTTTTATGTACAAACACTGTATATATAGTTATCATTTTGATAGCATGGATGGTCAGTGATTGCATCCATAGCTCTGTCTATGAATTTGAGAGTGGTTACATTTCTCCAGGCCTATCCCTATGTAGAATTGCAGGAAATGAGCTTAAAATTGAATATTTTCTCTTGATACGTTCTGAGAACCATATGTTGCTTGGTGAGAGCGTGGTTGTCCAATGGTTATTTTTGCATATAACCTTCCCACAACATTCTGGGAACGGTGCAGGATACCCAGTTAGCACATAACGTTCTGAGAAACATGTTTCTTAGGTGGGAATTTCAGTACTTACCTACAGGTTTCCTCACGGTTCTATTTAAAGTCATGTTCTCGAATTGTTCCGAGAATGTTAACAAACAACGTTTTTCTGTGGGAGTTTCAGTACTTCAGCATAACGTTTTCTACAGGTTTCCTCATGGTTCTATTTAAAGTCATATTCTCAGAACATTAAGATAACTTTCCATTAAAAAAAACACAAGAAAACGTTATTAACATTCAAAGAATGTTCTAAGAATGTTATTTAAAAACATATACATTACATTCTCAGTGTCAACAAAACTCTCTCTATCCTCTATCTTGTTAAGTGTGCTCATGTGTTGGCCACGCCGACTAATTGTCTACACCTGATCTTAATGAGAGTGTAACGGATGTGAAAAGCTAGCTTAGTTAGCAGTGGTGCGCGCTAAATAGTGTTTCAATCGGTGACGTCACTTGCTCTGAGACCTTGAAGTAGTGGTTCCCCTTGCTCTGCAAGGGCCGCGGCTTTTGTGGAGCGATGGGTAACGGTGCTTTGTGGGTGACTGTTGTTGATGTGTGCAGAGGGTCCCTGGTTTGCGCCCGGGTATGGGCGAGGGGACGGTCTAAAGTTATACTGTTACAAGAGCTTGTTTCCTTTGAAATGTGGCCTGTTTGCATAGACTAAAATTAACAGTCTTAAAAAAAAACACAGCTTGCTAGCTCCATCCTGGTGAGCTTAGTGGACTAATTCCATGGATAGAGAGCAAAAAATCATAGATTTAAACCTCACTGCCATGCCACAATAAAAAATAAGTGTTTGCATGATTAATGCCTAAGCAAATTAATGACGATGTGTCCTATCTGTGCTTGGAGTTCATAACAGTTGAACTAAGAGTCTTATTGAAGCATAATTACACAAAATTATATAATTACCTTCAAATAACCTATAATATCTGTTCTCAGAACATTAATAAAACCTTTCTGTTTCACCAGTCAGGAAACGTATGGCTTCATTCTCAGAACCAACGTTCACACAACTTCTAAGGAACCAAATGTGCTAGCTGGGGGGTGCAATGTGAATGTGCAATCACAAAATGGTTTCCCAGCCCCAAAAATATTGAGAACATGCCCTAGCAATGAAACAATTCTCCAACCTCACACAAATGATTTAGCATTCGGGACATGGCCAGTATATAATTTATTTTAATGGAAAGACAGGCCTGTAAGTCTTAAAGACTGCCAGCCCCTAATACACACTCAGTTGGTGTGTTTTTCTCGTGGAAAAGCTGTGACTATACAGATTGTTCTATCCTACACTCTGTTTTCCATGGTCCTATGCTCCTTGCAGGATCTTTTGGACTGAGATAAGGTTCATCTTGAGTTCATTTTGCCGCTTTCTCTGCCTGCCAAGTACCCGACAGTGATAGTTTATCCATAACTGTAGTGTAGACTAAGGGGGGCACATCGCTTAAGCCTTTAGCTTGTGGGACGTGTGCTTAAATCCTTTCACAGCAGCTATTAGCCACTGAAAAGCATGGAGACTGCATATTGCTCATTTTGCTTTACTACTGCCCTTGGCGTCCCTAAGTGTATGGGGTGGATTTTTCAGGTTAATGTACTTAACCAATCTTTGAGCCGGTCAACTTTTTCCCCATTGTCACACCTTGGAGCCTATGGCTTTTTGCCTGTTGCCTTACCTAGAAAGGCGTCCCTGTTGTCCCGTTTGTAAGTTTCACATTTACTTGGGTTGTAAGTGAGGTCGGGCAAGGGTGTCATGCTCTTCGCTCATTGGGCAACCACCCTTAGAGGGTTGGCCCGTCTCTTTTTGACAATATCCTGCCGGATCATGGGGACCATAATATTTATTTATAATAGTGCAAGGGTGATAGCCTTCGGTGGGGCCAGGAAGGGCCCTCTCCTACAGGGGGGTTTACCTCTCGGACACTGTTTTTGGGACGTCTCATTATACTGAGATTTTGTGCTTCCCCTCGCTTTGTTATGAGGTTTCTCCCAATGGGTTCTCTCTGCACCTTCTCAGAGCTTCGGGACCTCTAAGGGTGGCTGATGTTGGGACTTCCCTGGCTTCGGAGAGCCTAATTTTGCAAAACGGGAGTTAGCCATATCCCCACGTGATACATCGAAATGAGTAATTGAAAGAGAACGTAAGGCTACTTGCGTAACCCCGGGTTACCTGGTAACATGAGTGAGATGTAGCGCCGCATTCAGAGCGTCAGGAAGAGAAGCATGCTTGAAAATATCCAGAGGGCAGGAGACTGGCTCCTTTATGGAAGTGAGGGTCTCCAATCCTTCGCCACTTGAATTGTCAGTCTCCATCAGATGCTTTTGACCGGTACTTCTGAGAGAGTAGGCAGTCCCTGCGAACCCCTACATGTGATACAGCTCACTCATATTATCAGAGAACCATGGTTATGCAAGTAACTTTACATGTTTCACACCTTGGTTAGATTAAGAAAGACCTGACACAGTTTCTCCTGCCTTGGCTCCAGCCTGACACGGAATGAAGGCTTAACGCTAAAAACAACAGCGACGTTTTCATCATAGAATTTTCCGATAGGGATTAAAGCCTTAGAAAGAAAAAAAAGTGTTAGCTGACCTTGTAACTGGCCAGCTAATAGCAGTCATATGACAAGAGAGAACATGGATAAAGGATCAAGATGACCTGCTAAAGAAGATGGCAACGGATGCAGAGCAATGTCGACTGTTAGCCAGTTCGGCTAATCCATCCGGATGCTAGTCACGCTACTCTCAACTTGGCTACAGTAACATCCAAACCCGGATCACATGAGCTCCAGATCCTTTCCAGTCAGTTACCATTAGGAAGACCTGTCAAGGTCTATCAGGTATACAGTAACTAACAAGCTTTCTCTCACAACTCCCATTTGAATGGCTAACTGACTAAACCAGGAATACCGTAACTATCTAGCTCTCTCTCTCTCTCTCAAACTTGCTCCCTTACACCAAGCTCTCTTTCTCACCAAGCTCCCCACCCCCATTTACTCTCTCTCTCTCACCTTCCCGGAGGACTGGATGCCCTTGATCATGGCGAGGCAGACCATGGACCAGGCGGCCAGCAGACAAATGGTCATCCTCCAGTTGAGGCCTCCGCTCTCAGAGATGGAGTCAGAGATGTTCAAAGCCTCACGGTACCAGTAGTAGGTGGTGGCCGAACTCTTCTCACACTCAGGCACCACAACTGGTGGGAGGAGGGACAGACAAAATGGTGGTTGTTACGGATTAGACCAGAGCACGCTTTATAATGGATTGTGTGTCTACAGTATGGCTAATGGCTTACTGTATCGCTTTCACTGGGAAGTATCTAAGCACTATGACTTTATTACCTGTTTTTTTATGAACTTGTATGCTAGTTATGAAGAGCCACCTGTATAGTTCTTGTGTAATGATGATATGAGCGCGTGCTGGATGAAGGTGAGTGTGTGTGTCTTACACATTGTGGTTTTGTTCTTGACCAGGGGACACTCGTGCCATGGCAGAGGCTGCTGGAAGGACTGGGAGAAGTAGAAGAGACTCCACCCAATGATCACATTGTAGTAGAGGGCCACAAAGAAGCACACCTGCAGAACAAAAAGTTATTGTTGAATACACACATATCACATTTGAGATCAGAATTTTAACACCCACAATGTTAAATTGAACACTTTCTTAGGAATTATATTTGACCCACCAAAACAGTGTTAAACTAACACCCCCAGAGGGTTGGATCCATAACACTGTGGGTGTGGCAAATGCCTTGTGACAGAGACATGGATGTTGTAATTCCTATTGGAATCCAGATATAGGGAGGATATTGAAACTTCTCATCACCCATAATCTGCATTCAGAATGAGTGCTATGGTGAGGAATTTGTCAAACAAGATTACCTAAACCATCTAAACTGGAAGAACAGTCTCAGTAATGGGGGCAATAGGCCCAACCACTTACAGATTGGTTTAGAAAACTGTCAGTTATTTATCTTAGATCAAATAATCAATCAATGTGCATGCAGAAAGACATTTAAAAAATAAAAAACTATTATAAAATATACCTGCAAAAAAGCATGCTGGGAAATAGGATATTTATTTTACCTTTATTTAACTAGGCAAGTCCGTTAAGAACAAATTCTTATTTTCAATGACGGCCTAGGAACACTGGGTTAACTGCCGGTTCAGGGGCAGAACGACAGATTTGTACCTTGTCAGCTCGGGGATTTGAACTTGCAACCTTCCGGTTACTAGTCCAATGCTCTAACCACTAGGCTACCCTGAGAACCCTCCCAAGTATTTTTTCACTCTGAGAGAGTTAACGGAAATGAACTCAACATGGTTGAGTAACAACCACACCACAAACTGTTGCTTCATCTGTGATTCAATCGACACTTCATTTATTCACTGCAGGTGGTGTCAATTTCAATCCAAATGGTGTAAACCCCACTAGAATCATCACTCAGATATAATGCTCACAACACTTTTACCTCCACACCGAGTGTAAATGATTGAGGTTTTACAACTAGGTAATGGTGATACCCATCTACTGTCGGACTATGGTTAGAGAGCAGGCAGAGGCAGAGATGCAATTTGCTTTAAGAGTCTTTATATATTCAGGTGATGATACATGGCATGGAATGATTGACAGTTGCTGACATGAGACTTTGTCTTGAATTGGATGGACTAGCCGGTTGGTCTGTAGCAGTGAAGGCTGCTGAGGGGAGGACGGCTCATAATAATGGTTGGAAGGGAGCCAATGGAATGGCATCAAACACAAGGAAACCATGTGCAATGTATTTGACACCATTCCACCTATTCCGCTCCAGCAATTACCACGAGCCCGTCCTCCCCAATTAGGGTGCCACCAACCTCCTGTGGTCCGTAGAGTATGTTTGTATGGCTTCTATTTCAATGACGCATACTGTTTCTTGGTGTGAGAGTTGTATGACGGTGTCCAATTGCTCAACTTTGTCTGGGTGAAGCACCCCGGATTGAAAAGAGGCGCCCTCAAACCTGCCCGTTTAAATACCTGGCCATAGTGTTATATAGCGGGTACACCTTCAACGAGTGCCCTCCATCCTCACGTGACCATAGAGTTGGGTAGGGGGCACACCTGTCACGAATGCCCTCTCCCCACCTCCACATCACCGATCAGGGAATTCTGAACACAGAGATTTTAACCACACATTTGCTGTGCACAATCCAAATCATTACAACCTGAACACAACCAATCCATCTAAAGTTATCGTTATAATGCTTTTATCAATAAAAAAAAACATTGTGACAGCAACCCAAACCTAAACCCCAGAGGAGCAAGGCCAAGGCAACACACTAGTTAAACAACACGGATCCTGAATACAGAATGCTGATCTACATTAAACCATGCTCAACCAACACGTGTTGTCATGCTGGACACGCACTGCCAGTTCGTTCGCAGAATGGTGTCGTGCCCTATTCAATACCCAAAATTTCCTCTGCTCTAAACCTGTTACTCTTTAAAGCAGCTTGTCTTATCCTTTCTCAATTATTGTCCTTTGTCTGTCAGTGTGTGTGTGTGTGTGTGTGTGTGTGTGTGTGTGTGTGTGTGTGTGTGTGTGTGTGTGTGTGTGTGTGTGTGTGTGTGTGTGTGGGCATGCAAAAAATCCTACTTGTGTGTGTGTGTCCTTTCCCCTTTTTCTAAGGTGTGGTGCCCGTAGTGGCAGTGCCGCTGACTCACCACACAGCTGGCAAACCCGATGCCCCCCAGACGAGGGCTGATGTAGTTCCACACCCCAATGCTGCCCCTGCGGATCCGCTGCCCCACTGACAGCTCCAGGAAGAACAGGGGGATGCCAATCACAATCAGAAGGATCAGGTAGGGCACCAGGTAGGCCCCTGTGGAGAAGAAGAAACACACCAGGGTCAGAAACCGTATCTCTCGCGCGCACACACACGCACACGCACACACACACACACACACCCACACACACACACACACACACACACACACACACACACACACACACACACACACACCACACACCATGTAGTGAGTTTCTGCCTCGTTGTGTCCTCGCACGACTCAAGTAATTTTCCCTCATCATGGTGTGTGGTGCCACCAAATAGTATATCAAGCTGGAATTTACTCAGGTCTCAAATTTACGCAAATCGAGCTGTGGTTACTTGAGTCCACATCAGAGAGATAAACATTCCTTATTTCCTTAATAGGGAGAATTACTAAGACACAGCCCGTAATAGCACAGCTCCGTAAAACACAGGGTCTGTCTGTCTCTCAGGAAGATACTCTCAGGGCATCAGAACATACTCAGAAGACATGAGACTGCAACTGGAAGACACATGGTAGATAGAGATCACATAAAAACCTTTGTTCAAAGGAAATGGTGGTTGGCATTAAGCATGTCCTATAATCTTTCAATGTTTTTACAGCAGGAGCCATATTGCCACAAGTAACTGGAAGAGATGAATACAATGTATAGTCAGTAGATCACTTGAATAAAAACAAACCTCCAAAGCCTTTAACTGTTTTGCTTCTAACTAATTTAACTACAAAGTGACTCATTATGAATCATAAATAAGGATATAACATCTGACAATAAGCTATAGTTTCAGAACAAAGTTGTTGTTTTTTTGTCTGGAAAACAAAAAAGTCACTGGTTGAGGAAAATTTGGTCACTGGTTTCAGCCTCCCGAAAACAAGATTAGCTGGCCCGGAACGGCAGATAGGCCGACTCGTCAACCAGGAACCAAAGCACGTTGGAAATGTATCTATTACACGAAACCTACTATATCTCCTCTCATACTGGCTCAACAAGTTTCCAACCCCACTGATCATTTTCACCTTTTTTTCTTCAACCTTTTATGGCCACGCACGTCTCCAACTCAATCATTCAGTTTGTTGACGACACAACAGTGGTAGGCCTAATTACCAAGAATGACAGGACAGCATACAGGGAGGAGGTGAGGACCCTGGCGGAGTGGTGCCAGGAAAATAACCACTCCCTCAAACAAAACAAAGGAGCTGATCGTGGACTTACAGGAGACAGCAGAAAGAGCATGCCCCTATCCACATCAATGGGGAGGCTTGCCTTCAAGTACATTAAGACCTGAAATGGTCCCTTCACACAGATGGTGTAGTGAAGAAGGCTCAACAGCACCTCTTCAATCTCAGGAGGCTGAAGAATTTTGTCTTGGTCCCTAAGACCCTCACAAAATTCTACAGGTGCATCATTGAGTGCACCCTATCGGGCTGTATCACCGCCTGGTACGGCAATTGCAGCGTCTGCAACCGGGATTGTGCGGTCAGCCCAACACATCAGTGGCACACTGCTTGCCTTCCAGGACATCTACAGTACCCGGTGTCACAGAAAGGCCAAGAAGATCATCAAAGACCTCTGCCACCGGAGCCACAGCCTGTTCACCCCGCTACCATCTTAGGAGACAGTACAGGTGCATCAAAGTTGGGACGAGAGACTGATAAACAGATTTTTATCTCCAGGCCATCAGACTTAAATACTCACCACTAACCGGCCTCCGCATAGTACTCTTCCTTGAACCTTAGCCACTGTTACTAGCCGACAACCAACCGGTACTATACCTTGCACCTTAGAGACCGCTTTGCCCTATGTATATCGAGTCATTGAACACTGGTCACTTTAATAATGTTTACATACTGTTTTACCGACTGTATATGTATATACTGTATTCTACTAATGGCTCATCCTATATACGTAATGACTGCTGTACACACCTTTTCCATTCATATACAGTGACTTCAGAAAGTATTTACAGCCCTAGAATTTTTCCACATTTTGTTGTGTTACAGCCTGAACTTAAAATGGATTAAATTGAGATGTTTTGCTCACTGGCCTACAAACAATAGTCCATAATGTCAAAGTGAACAGATGCTTTTCAAAAATTGTACCTAATTATTTCAAATCAAATTGTATTTGTCACATGCACCGAATACAACAGGTGTGGACCTTAACCAACAATGCAGTTCAATAAATAGAGTTAATCAAATATTTGCTAAATAAGTAAAAGAAAAGATTACATAACAATGAGGCTAAATACAGGGGTGCCGGTACTGAGTTAATGTGCTGGGGTAAGCTATTTTGCCACAACTTTGGAAGTATGCTTGGGGTTATTGTCCATTTGGAAGACCCATTTGCAACTAAGCATTAACTTCCTGACTGAGGTATTGAGATGTTGCTTCAATATATCCACATCATTTCCCTGCCTCATGATGCCATCTATTTTGTGACGTGCACCAGTCCCTCCTGCAGCAAAGCAACCCCACAACATGATGCTGCCACCCCGTGCTTCACGGTAGGGATGGTGTTCTTCTGCTTGCAAGCCTCCCCATTTTTCCTCCTAATAAACAGTTATATTTATGTTTCATCAGACCAGAGGAAATTTCACCAAAAATTATGATCTTTGTCCCCATGTGCAGTTCCTGAGCGGTATGACGGCTACGCGGTCCCATGGTGTTTATACTTGCATACTATTGTTCGTACACATGGACGTGGTACCTTCAGGTATTTGGAAATTGCTCCCAAGGATGAACCAGAATTGTGGAGGTCCTTCCCGCCCTCGCCTCCCACCCTCCCCCGGCTAATACAGGGCTTATCTTATGGGTTAATAATGGCTGTCATAGGAAAAAAGCTGTGGATGGATCAATATTGCAGTTACTCCACATAATGTAGGTATTAAGAGTTTGATGAGTCTGACACTGTGGCTGGTTTAACTTGTGAACAATATATTTTCTGTAGCACACCTGATGGTCACTATGGTTTTTGTTATTCCATCCATAAGCTCCCTACATTACTCTCTCCAGAAATAAATCTCTCACTGTTGCCGCCTGCTACCGACCCCCCTCAGCTCCCAGCTGTGCCCTGGACACCATTTGTGAACTGATCGCCCCCCATCTAGCTTCAGAGTTTGTTCTGTTAGGTGACCTAAACTGGGATATGCTTAACACCCCGGCAGTCCTACAATCTAAGCTAGATGCCCTTTGCATCCTGTAGCTCCAACTCCAAAAAGTTCTGGGACACTGTGAAGTCCATGGAGAACAAGAGCACCTCCTCCCAGCTGCCCACTGCACTGAGGCTAGGTAACATGGTCACCACCGATAAATCCATGATTATCGAAAACTTCAACAAGCATTTCTCAACAGCTGGCCATGCCTTCCGCCTGGCTACTCCAACCTCGGCCAACAGCTCCGCCTCCCCCGCAGCTCCTCGCCCAAGCCTCTCCAAGTTCTCCTTTACCCAAATCCAGATAGCAGATGTTCTGAAAGAGCTGCAAAACCTGGACCCGTATAAATCAGCTGGGCTTGACAATCTGGACCCTCTATTTCTGAAACTATCCGCCGCCATTGTCGCAACCCCAATTACCAGCCTGTTCAACCTCTCTTTCATATCGTCTGAGATCCCCAAGGATTGGAAAGCTGCCGCAGTCATCCCCCTCTTCAAAGGGGGATACACCATGGACCCAAACTGTTACAGACCTATATCCATCCTGCCCTGCCTATCTAAGGTCTTCGAAAGCCAAGTCAACAAACAGGTCACTGACCATCTCGAATCCCACAGTACCTTCTCCGCTGTGCAATCTGGTTTCCGAGCCGGTCACGGGTGCACCTCAGCCACACTCAAGGTACTAAATGATATCATAACCGCCATCGATAAAAGACAGTACTGTGCAGCCGTCTTCATCGACCTTGCCAAGGCTTTCGACTCTGTCAATCACCATATTCTTATTGGCAGACTCAGTAGCCTCGGTTTTTCGGATGACTGCCTTGCCTGGTTCACCAATTACTTTGCAGACAGAGTTCAGTGTGTCAAATCGGAGGGCATGCTGTCCGGTCCTCTGGCAGTCTCTATGGGGGTGCCACAGGGTTCAATTCTCGGGCCGACTCTTTTCTCTGTGTATATCAATGATGTTGCTCTTGCTGCGGGCGATTCCCTGATCCACCTCTACGCAGACGACACCATTCTATATACTTTCGGCCCGTCATTGGACACTGTGCTATCTAACCTCCAAACGAGCTTCAATGCCATACAACACTCCTTCCGTGGCCTCCAACTGCTCTTAAACGCTAGTAAAACCAAATGCATGCTTTTCAACCGATCGCTGCCTGCACCCGCATGCCCGACTAGCATCACCACCCTGGATGGTTCCGACCTTGAATATGTGGACATCTATAAGTACCTAGGTGTCTGGTTAGACTGCAAACTCTCCTTCCAGACTCATATCAAACATCTCCAATCGAAAATCAAATCAAGAGTCGGCTTTCTATTCCGCAACAAAACCTCCTTCACTCACGCCGCCAAGCTTACCCTAGTGAAACTGACTATCCTACCGATCCTCGACTTCGGCGATGTCATCTACAAAATTGCTCCCAACACTCTACTCAGCAAACTGGATGCAGTTTATCACAGTGCCATCCGTTTTGTCACTAAAGCACCTTATACCACCCACCACTGCGACTTGTATGCTCTAGTCGGCTGGCCCTCGCTACATATTCGTCGCCAGACCCACTGGCTCCAGGTCATCTACAAGTCCATGCTAGGTAAAGCTCCGCCTTATCTCAGTTCACTGGTCACGATGGCAACATCCATCCGTAGCACGCGCTCCAGCAGGTATATCTCACTGATCATCCCTAAAGCCTACACCTCATTTGGCCGCCTTTCGTTCCAGTACTCTGCTGCCTGTGACTGGAACGAATTGCAAAAATCGCTGAAGTTGGAGACTTTTATCTCCCTCACCAAGTTCAAACATCAGCTATCTGAGCAGCTAACCGATCGCTGCAGCTGTACATAGTCTATTGGTAAATAGCCCACCCATTTTCACCTACCTCATCCCCACACTGTTTTTATTTATTTACTTTTCTGCTCTTTTGCACACCAATATCTCTACCTGTACATGATCATCTGATCATTTATCACTCCAGTGTTAATCTGCAATATTGTAATTATTCCCTAACTCCTCATGCCTTTTGCACACATTGTATATAGACTCCCCTTTTTTCTACTGTGTTATTGACTTGTTAATTGTTTACTCCATGTGTAACTCTGTGTTGTCTGTTCACACTGCTATGCTTTATCTTGGCCAGGTCGCAGTTGCAAATGAGAACTTGTTCTCAACTAGCCTACCTGGTTAAATAAAGGTGAAACAATATATAATTTTTTTTTGTTAAAAACATTGAGTCTGAGAACTGCCAGCACACAGCTGAAATTAAGGAATGTTGCCCACATTCCTTGAAAATCAAATTTTGCCATTCCATTGTGTGGGTCTTAGTTGATGTATCTTGTGTCATTGGGGCTAATCATGATGATTAGAGGGTGGGGGAGGTGGGTTATTATTTCACTTTCCATCTCGTTTTGTCTTTCCACTATCATCAATCTGTAATGATGGACATTTTAAGAAATTCAACATCTACTCTGTCTGCACAGCTTCCCAGGCAACCACAGCTGCATGAATGCGGTGATATAGCTTTCCCAAGGCAAAGAAGGGAGGATATACTGTGAAGACTGAGTCACTGGATTACTGGTGCTCTTCCATGCCGTCCCTAGGAGGGGTGCGTCACTTGAGTGGGTTGAGTCGCTGACGTGGTCTTCCTTTCTGGGTTGACGCCCCCCTTGGGTTGTGCCGTGGCAGAGATTTTTGTGGACTATACTCGGCCTTGTCTCAGAATGGTAAGTTGGTGGTTGAATCCCTCTATCCCTCTAATGGTGTGGGGGATGTGCTTTGGCAAAGTGGGTGGGGTTATATCCTGCCTGTTTGGCCCTGTCCGGGGGTATCATCGGATGGGGCCACAGTGTCTCCTGACCCTTCCTGTCTCAGCCTCCAGTATCTATTCTGCAGTAGTTTGTGTCGGGGGGCTTGGGTCAGTCTGTTATATCTGGAGTATTTCTCCTGTCTTATCTGGTGTCCTGTGTGAATTTAATTATGCTCTCCCTAATTCTCTTTTTCTTTCTTTCTCTTTTTCTTTCTTTTTCTTCTTCTTTCTTTTTCTTTCTTTCTCTTTTTCTTTCTTTCTTTCTTTCTCTTTCTTTCTTTCTCTTTTTCTTTCTCTCTCTCTCTCTCTCTCCCTCAGAGGACCTGAGCCCTAGGACCATGCCTCAGGACTACCTGGCATGATGACTCATTGCTGTCCACAGTCCACCTGGCCGTGCTGCTACTCCAGTTTCAACTGTTCTGCCTGCGGCTATGGAACCCTGACCTGTTCACCGGATGTGCTACCTGTCCTAGACCTGCAGTTTTCAACTCTCTAGAGACAGCAGGAGTGGTAGAGATACTCTCGATGATCGGCTATGAAAAGCCAACTGACATTTACTCCTGAGGTGCTGACCTGTTGCACCCTTGACAACTACTGTGATTATTATTATTTGACCATGCTGGTCATTTATGAACATTTGAACATCTTGGCCATGTTCTGTTATAATCTCCACCCGGCACAGCCAGAAGAGGACTGGCCACCCCTCATAGCCTGGTTCTTCTCTAGGTTTTGTCCTTTCTAGGTAGGGAGTTTTTCCTAGCCACCGTTCTTCTACACCTGCATTGCTTGCTGTTTGGAGTTTTAGGCTGGGTTTCTGTACAGCACTTTTGATATATCAGCTGATGTAAGAAGGGTTATACAAATACATTTGATTTGAAGACAGACCCAACATGCTGTAAGTCATAGTTATTCGTTTCAAATCAATTCAGCATTTCAGGCACACACTCCAAATACAAACACAGAAAAGCTTCACCAAAAAGTGCCAAACCAAATATTTCATAATTGAAATAAAAATAAAAAAAATACCAGAAAACCCTCTCCCCTTCCCTCTGAAGCTAGGACAGCAGAGTCCCTGCCCATCTTCTGAAAACATCTGAAACCCTACCTCTTCAAAAGAGTATCTTAAATAATCCCACAGCACCCACCTGCACCCCCCCCCCCAAAAAAAGAATGTTTTACTTAATATGACTGTGATATGTTTGTCCCACCTAGCTATCTAAAGATGAATGGACTAATTGTAAGTCCCTCTGGATAAGAATGTCTGCTAAATGAATAAACTGTACAAATGTTAATCAATCTCTGTAGTTGGTTGCATTTCCTAAAGCCTAAGTAATTCACTTTTACGTGACATCACATTTTGTTCATTTGCATTGTTATTTTCAAGCATTCGGATGGGACATGAGTGCTACAAATTGTATGAATCAATGGGTCCTGCACATTGTTTGGTCGGCTGTGTGGCTATACTATTAGGCTTATGGTTTGAATCTTTTGTCAAATGACGTCTCACCATTATTTCTCGCATTTATTTCATGTTGATCAATATTTCCGCTATGCTTGCCTATTGTAGCTGATCAAATAAATGTCTGAGCAATAAATATTGTAATTTATAATGCTTAATAGAGGCACCAATAAATTGTCCAGCTCACTTATTGTATGCTCTTTTCAAGTACACTCCCTTATATCTGAGCTTCTAAAGTGACTCAGGGTTTACTAATTATTGTGAAGAAGTGTATTCAGTGAACTGTATTCTATAATTAGTTAGAAAACAATAGTAATGCAATTGTGTATTGCTGCTGTTTGTCTGATATCAAAAGTCCATGATCAGCTCTGTTGACCATGTTAGCATTTTGCTGAGGCAATGGGGTGAGAGGTACACTATTTCTGTTCGGGAATGACATGTGGCCCATTATTTACATGGTCCTCAATGACGTGCATGTTTACCTTGTTTACATGTGCATGTTTACCTGGCAACAACCACATGAGTGTTTCAAAGAGCTGTCAGTCAAGGCAAACTCATTAATAAAAGATCCCCGCCCACTCATTCTGTTCTTTCAGGTTCCCTGATAGTTAGAGATGAGAGAGGGTACAATTTCTTCAATTCTGAGCATTTTATTTGTGTAAAAATATTTAACGGGTGATGTTTTGGCTATTTTTACTTGGGGAAGAGGATGACTGTGCAGGGCCTTTTTAAGGACAGGAGTTTTTCAGGATAAAAAAAAAATGAAATGGAGATGAGCACATGCAAAATCCTCGAGGAAAACCTGGTTCAGTCTGCTTTCCACCTGACACGTGAAGATTAATGAACCTTTCAGCAGGAAAATAACCTAAAACACAAGGCCAAATCTACACTGGAGTTTGTGAACGGCCGAGTTTTGACTTAAATCTACTTAAGCAAGACTTGAATGGTTGTTTAGCAATGATCAACAACAAATTTGACAGAGCTTGAAGATTTTGTAGAAGAATAATGCAAATATTGTGGAATAATTCAATGGGTATTGATACTTTCTGAAGGCATTGTATCTTGATTAGATAAGTATTCAACCCCCCTAGTCAATACATGTTAGAATCACCTTTGGCATCATTTATAGCTGTGAGTCTTTCACATCTGGATTGTACAACATTTGTCTGGGTAAGAATCATCTAATAATGGTAAAATATGAACACAATATTTATCTGGACACTTTCAAATTGTTATATTGCTACTATGCAAATATGCACTTTCTGTATCCTGTGCATGTGATAAATATTTTAATTTATTTTTTGATTGATTTTTTGATTGATTGATTTTTTGATTGATTTTAATTGATATAGTGTTTATTTACCAGAGACGGTAATGTGAAGTACAGCATGACCTGTACCAAAGTTAGATTAGGATACAGGCCAAGGACTAGATAAAGTGTATTTTTGCTACTACTTTCACCACTTTTAGCCTTGAAATCTTTGGATGCTTACTACACTACCTTACTCACTCTGTTTAGCACATGGCCTCACATGTGAATTCTTAAAGAGATGATTGGGGTGAAGGTTTAAGATGCTGAATGGTTGTAGACCACAGGAGATTGGTGGTACCTTAATTGGGGAGGATGAGCTTGAGCTAATTCAATGTAAAAAAAACACAATTTAAAATGTTGCTACATAGGACCGAATCGAGACAGTCGGTCACAAATTAGTTTACATCCCTGTTAGAAAGCAATTCTCCTTTGTCAAGATAATCCATCCACCTGACAGGTGTGGCATATCAGGAAGCTGATTGAACAGCATAATCATTACACAGGTGCACCTTGTGCTGGTGACAGTAGAAGGCCACTCTAAAATGTGCAGTTTTGTTACACAACACAATGCCACAAATGTCTCAAGTTTTGAGAGATTGTGCAATTGGCATGCTGACTGCAGGAATGTCCACCAGAGCTGTTACCAGATAATTTCATGTTAATTTCTCTAATATAATGCCATTTTAGAGAATTTGGCAGTACGTCCAACCGACCTCACAACCGCAGACCAGGTGTAACCACGCCAGCCCAGGACCTCCACATCTGGTTTCTTCACCCGCGGGATCATCTGAGACCAGCCACCGAAAATGTTTAACTGTGGGTTTGCATAACCAAAGTATATCGGCAAAAACTTTCATAAAAGGTCTCTGCGTGCTCACAGATGAATCCCGGTTTAAATTGTACCGGGCAGATGGCAGTCAGCATTTATGGCATTGTGTGGGCGTGCAGTTTGCCGATGTCAAACTTGTCTATATAGTCCAAATCAGGATGATCCATACTTTTTCAAAAATATTTTTTACCAATCTATTGAACTTACAGGTAACAAACGATCCAATCATTATGGTGGGAGACTATAACACAGTGCTAAGTACATCAATGGTCCGTAAAGGAAATCCCTACAACCCTGACATTGTGAGATATACATGCAGACTTAATCAAGCTAGTCATCTCGATTACTTTCTTGTCTTTTTCTCACTTTGCATCAAATGTTAAACAGTATTGATAGGAGACAGAATGCGATCGGCCATCATCGAATTGGCCTTCACATAACATAACAGAATTTCCACGTGCAACACAAGTTCAGCAAATCCCTTTATTGATTGGGATACGTTTAAAATGTACCTTCAGATGTTATTTAATTCAGTTTGTCTAAAAGAGACAAGACTAACAAGGGAAATAAAGGAACTAATAGTGCAGGTAGATATCAATAAATATGGTACTACAGAGATATAAATCAAGTTAGAGGAAAAACAAAAAGAAGTGGAGGATATTCTTCAAGAATGATCTACATTTACATTACATTTAAGTCATTTAGCAGACGCTCTTATCCAGAGCGAATCTAATGTAATCGTTACTAAAGACGGAGTCATCCATGAGTCTCCGAATGACATTTTAAAGGAGGAAGCTAAATATTTGAGAGACATGTTTTCTTTTTCGTTTTCTCCGCACCCTCTGAATGATGTAATGAATTATTTCCAAATAATATATATATATTTTTTTAATTAACAAAATATCAGTGCGAAGGCCAGGAATAACTTTTTGAGGCTACTAAATCCTTTCAGTCTGGAAAAAAACCCAGGGCTTGATAGCTTACCGGTAATCTCCATTATTAGCTTGTTTTAACTACTTCTATAGAAATGGTAGTCTTTCAGGTACTCAGCAGGAAGGTCTGATTTCACTATAATTAAAACAAGACCATGATGGCAAATATAAAGATCCAGTCCAGCTAGAAAACTGGACGCCTCTTACACAAAACAATACTAGCGAAATGCATAGCATTCAGAATTAACAATACATTGGAGATAATATACGACAACTACTAGAAATAATAGAACAACATGAAACTTCTAAAGAAGCCACAGGCCTGGTATTTATAGCATATTTTGAAAAGGCCTTTGGTGAAGTAAGACTGGATTTTATATACAGTATAAATGCCTGAATTAAAATAAAAAAAATCTTATTCAATGGGTAAAAGTAATGTATAGCAACCCCAGGTGTAAAATAGTAAATAGCGGCTACTTCTCAGAGAGATTTGAACTGTAAAGAGGCATTAAAAAAGGGGGGTCTGCTGTCAAATAACAACATTAGAGGATTACAAATGCAAAGGCTTAAATACAAAGATGTCCATGTATGCCGATGACTCAGGTTTTAAGTCTGCAAGCTAGATCCCTGCAATGTCTCATTGAAGATCTAGATAACCTTTCTGTACTTTCTAATTATGACAAGTGTAACATATTACGTACTGGATCTTTAAAAAACACAACTTTGACATTACCCGGCAGTTTACCTTTAAAATGGGCTGACGATGAAGTAGACCTACTCAGTATTCATATCGCGAAATATATCAAAGAGCTCCCCACAATGAATTTCATGAGAACACTAGTAATAACAGACAAGATCCTGCAACCATGGAGAGGTAAATACCTGTCTATTTATGGGAAAAAATGACACTGATTAACTCCTTAGTCATATCTCAGTTAACTCACTTATGGCGCTGCCTACTCCTGATGATTCGTTAATTTAAAAAAAAATATGAGCAAAAAATATTTTGCTTTATCTGGGATAAGGTGTGCCTATCTATATAATGAATATGAACTGGTTGGGCTGAGACTATTAAATATAAAAGCACTAAACCTTTCTATAAAAGCTTCACTTATACAAACGTTTTACTTGAACCCAAAATGGTTCTCAAGTAGATTATGAAGAAAAGCTCATCCCTTGTTTAAAAATGGCCGTATTGCCTTTGTGCTGATTGCCATGTCTCATTTTTGATGAACTGAAAATTAAACCTTGTTTAAAGTATCTCTCTTTTTAAAACAAGCATTGCAGAGCTGGTTACAATTTCAATTTTATCCCACGGAAAAGATAGAACAAATATTACAAAAAATATTATGGTTAAACTCAAATGTGCAGGTTGATAAAAGACCTGTATTTATGTTTGAAAGGGGCCTTTTGATTTTTAAATGATATTGTAAATTGGAATTGTAGATTTATGTCTTTCATGGACCGATCGGAATTGTATGGAATGGTCTGCTCAATCCAAGATTACAACCAATTGATCACAGCATTACAGCAAAACTGGAGGAGGCAGGTGGCAGTGGTAGTGAACTGGTATGTCTGTCCAATATAAAGGATAAAAGTTTCATTTGAGGACCGGGATGTTGATAACTGTGCCATACAGATTACAAAATAGCTGGGAAGAGATTTTTGATGTACCGATTCCATGGAATAGGGTGTATGAGTTGATATATAAAACAATGCAAGAATCAAGGTGGGTTCGTGTCCCGAAATGACTTGGTGGGAGATCTGTCGACGTGCCCCTGACCCTGGTTGCTCCTGTGACTCGCTCTGGATGGGAGTGTCTGCTAGATGACTGAATGTAATGTAAATGTTGAGCGGTTTCACTGCAGGTAGATTGTACGTTTAAATATTCAATCAAAATAAAATATGTATATACAGTTGAAGTCGGAGGTTTACATACACCTTAGCCAAATACATTTAAACTCCGTTTTAAATCATTCCTGACATTAAATCCTAGTAAAAATGTCCTGTCTTAGGTCAGTTAGAATCACCACTTAATTTTAAGAATGTCAAAATAATAGTAGAGAGAACGATTTATTTCACATTCCCAGTGGTTCAGAAGTTTACATACACTCAATTAGTATTTGGTAGCATTGCCTATAAATTGTTTAACTTGGGTCAAACGTTTCGGGTAGCCTTCCATAAGCTTCCCACAATATGTTGGGTGAATTTTGGCCCATTCCGCCTGACAAAGCTGGTGTAACTGAGTCAGGTTTGTAGGCCTCCTTGCTCGCACATGCTTTTTCAGTTCTGCCGACAAATTTTCTATAGGTTTGAGGTCAGAGCTTTGTGATGGCCACTCCAATACCTTGACTTTGTTGTCCTTAAGCCATTTTGCCACGACTTTGGAAGTATGCTTGGGGTCATTGTCCACCTGGAAGACACATTTGCGACCAAGCTTTAACTTCCTGACTGATATCTTGAGATGTTGCTTCAATATATCCACATAATATTCCTGCCCCCTGATGCCATCTATTTTGTGAAGTGCACCAGTCCCTCCTGCAGCAATGCACCCCACAACATGGGCGACTTTAACCTCCCCACGTCTACCTTTGACTCATTCCTCTCTGCCTCCTTCTTTCCACTCCTCTCCTCTTTTGACCTCACCCTCTCACCTTCCCCCCCTACTCACAAGGCAGGCAATACGCTCAACCTCATCTTTACTAGATGCTGTTCTTCCACTAACCTCATTGCAACTCCCCTCCAAGTCTCCGACCACTACCTTGTATCCTTTTCCCTCTCGCTCTCATCCAACACTTCCCACACTGCCCCTACTCGGATGGTATTGCGCCGTCCCAACCTTCGCTCTCTCTCCCCCGCTACTCTCTCCTCTTCCATCCTATCATCTCTTCCCTCTGCTCAAACCTTCTCCAACCTATCTCCTGATTCTGCCTCCTCAACCCTCCTCTTCTCCCTTTCTGCATCCTTTGACTCTCTATGTCCCCTATCTTCCAGGCCGGCTCGGTCCTCCCCTCCCGCTCCGTGGCTCGACGACTCATTGCGAGCTCACAGAACAGGGCTCCGGGCAGCCGAGCGGAAATGGAGGTAAACTCGCCTCCCTGCGGACCTGGCATCCTTTCACTCCCTCCTCTCTACATTTTCCTCCTCTGTCTCTGCTGCTAAAGCCACTTTCTACCACTCTAAATTCCAAGCATCTGCCTCTAACCCTAGGAAGGTCTTTGCCACCTTCTCCTCCCTCCTGAATCCTCCCCCCCCCCTCCTCCCTCTCTGCAGATGACTTCGTCAACCATTTTGAAAAGAAGGTCGACGTCATCCGATCCTCGTTTGCTAAGTCAAACGACACCGCTGGTTCTGCTCACACTGCCCTACCCTGTGCTCTGACCTCTTTCTCCGCTCTCTCTCCAGATGAAATCTCGCGTCTTGTGACGGCCGGCCGCCCAACAACCTGCCCGCTCGACCCTATCCCCTCCTCTCTTCTCCAGACCATTTCCGGAGACCTTCTCCCTTACCTCACCTCGCTCATCAACTCATCCCTGACCGCTGGCTACGTCCCTTCCGTCTTCAAGAGAGCGAGAGTTGCACCCCTTCTGAAAAAACCTACACTCGATCCCTCCGATGTCAACAACTACAGACCAGTATCCCTTCTTTCTTTTCTCTCCAAAACTCTTGAACGTGCCGTCCTTGGCCAGCTCTCCCGCTATCTCTCTCAGAATGACCTTCTTGATCCAAATCAGTCAGGTTTCAAGACTAGTCATTGAACTGAGACTGCTCTTCTCTGTATCACGGAGGCGCTCCGCACTGCTAAAGCTAACTCTCTCTCCTCTGCTCTCATCCTTCTAGACCTATCGGCTGCCTTCGATACTGTGAACCATCAGATCCTCCTCTCCACCCTCTCCGAGTTGGGCATCTCCGGCGCGGCCCACGCTTGGATTGCGTCCTACCTGACAGGTCGCTCCTACCAGGTGGTGTGGCGAGAATCTGTCTCCTCACCACGCGCTCTCACCACTGGTGTCCCCCAGGGCTCTGTTCTAGGCCCTCTCCTATTCTCGCTATACACCAAGTCACTTGGCTCTGTCATAACCTCACATGGTCTCTCCTATCATTGCTATGCAAAGCTGATCCTCGGCAAGACGGAGCTGCTCTTCCTCCCGGGGAATGACTGCCCGTTCCATGATCTCGCCATCACGGTTGACAACTCCATTGTGTCCTCCTCCCAGAGCGCTAAGAACCTTGGCGTGATCCTGGACAACACCCTGTCGTTCTCAACTAACATAAAGGCGGTGGCCCGTTCCTGTAGGTTCATGCTCTACAACATCCGCAGAGTACGACCCTGCCTCACACAGGAAGCGGCGCAGGTCCTAATCCAGGCACTTGTCATCTCCCGTCTGGATTACTGCAACTCGCTGTTGGCTGGGCTCCCTGCCTGTGCCATTAAACCCCTACAACTCATTCAGAACGCCGCAGCCCGTCTGGTGTTCAACCTTCCAAGTTCTCTCACGTCACCCCGCTCCTCCGCTCTCTCCACTGGCTTCCAGTTGAAGCTCGCATCCGCTACAAGACCATGGTGCTTGCCTACGGAGCTGTGAGGGGAACGGCACCTCAGTACCTCCAGGCTCTGATCAGGCCCTACACCCAAACAAGGGCACTGCGTTCATCCACCTCTGGCCTGCTCGCCTCCCTACCACTGAGGAAGTACAGTTCCCGCTCAGCCCAGTCAAAACTGTTCGCTGCTCTGGCTCCCCAATAGTGGAACAAACTCCCTCACGACGCCAGGACAGCGGAGTCAATCACCACCTTCCGGAGACACCTGAAACCCCACCTCTTTAAGGAATACCTAGGATAGGATAAAGTAATCCTTCTCACCCCCCCCTTAAAAGATTTAGATGCACTATTGTAAAGTGGCTGTTCTACTGGATGTCATAAGGTGAATGCACCAATTTGTAAGTCGCTCTGGATAAGAGCGTCTGCTAAATGACTTAAATGTAATGTAAATGTAACATGATGCTTCCACCCCCGTGCCTCACGGTTGGGATGGTGTTCGTCGGCTTGCAAGCCTCCCTCCTTTTCCTCCAAACATAACGATGGCCATTATGGCCAAACAGTTCTATTTTTGCTTCATCAGACCAGAGGACATTTCTCCAAAAAGTATGATCTCTGTCCCCATGTGCAGTTGCAAACCATAGTCTGGCTTTTTTATGGCGGTTTTGGAACAGTGTCTTCTTCCTTGCTGAGCGGCCTTTTAGGTTATGTCGATATAGGACTCATTTTAATGTGGATATAGATACTTTTGTACCTGTTTCCTCCAGCATTTTCACAATGTCCTTTGCTGTTGTTCTGGGATTGATTTGCACTTTTCGCACCAAAGTGCATTCATCTCTAGGAGACAGAATGCATCTCCTTCCTGAGTGGTATGACGGCTGCGTGGTCCCATGGTGTTTATACTTGCGTACTATTGTTTGTACAGATGAACGTCGTACCTTCAGGTGTTTGGAAATTGCTCCCAAGGATCAACCAGACTTGTGGAGGTCTACAATTCTTTTTCTAAGGTCTTGGCTGATTTCTTTTGATTTTCCCATGATGACAAGCAAAGAGGCACTGAGTTTGAAAGTAGGCCTTGAAATACATCCACATGTATAATATATATATATATATATATATATATATATACAGTCGGAAGTTTACATACACTTAGGATGGAGTCATTAACTTCTTGGTGACAGGGGGCAGTATTTTCATGTCTGGATGAAATTCAACTGGCTGCTAATTAATCGAACAAAAGGACAATTTGTGATGTTTATGGGACATATATTGGAGTGGCAACAAAAGAAGCTCGTCAAAGGTAAGGCATGAATTATGAATTATATTTCTATTTCTGCGTTTTGTGTCGTGCCTGCAGTGTTGAAATATGGTTTCTCTCTTTGTTTACGGAGGTGCTATCCTCAGATAATAGCATCGTTTGCTTTCGCCGAAAAGCATTTGACAGCAAGCAATCTGACATGTTGGCTGGATTCACAACACATGTAGCTTTAATTTGCTATCTTGCTTGTGTGATTTCATGAAAGTTAGATTTTTATAGTCATTTATTTGAAATTGGCGCTCTGCTCTGCATTTTCACCTTATTTGGGGGGGTTACTGTTATTGTTGCCTATTGCGGTGTGGTTCATTGTGCCATTTGGTGATTGTTACTAGGTAAGCTGTTAGCTATTAAAAGAGGAGAGACAGAGACACTCAGACAGTCATGTGACCACTGTGATGTTGATCAGCAAGAGGTTTACCCTTAAGAGCAACACACACAAACACAAAATGTGGCAGGCTAACCTCTCCAAATCCTAACGCCATGGGCAGGCGACTTCTATACTCTAACCAATAAGAACAACAGCCACTCACCTCCTCCGTTCTTCTGACACAGGTAGGGGAACCTCCAGACATTGCCCAGGCCTACAGAGTAGCCCACCTGGGCCAGGATGTACTGCAGCTTGCTGTTCCAGGCTGGCCTCGCTGCATCATCTTCTGCGTCCGAGCCTTCGTCCTCCACGTCCATGTCTCCGTTGAGGCTAAGCTCCTTCCCTTCCCCATCACCTCTGCCGCCTCCCACGATCAGCGAGCTCTTCTTAAAGGAATCATCACAAGTGTCCTCGTTGGATAGCAGGTCTTTGACGGACTCCCTGACATCATCGTCAAGCTCTCTCTTGACGGCCTTGCTGTTTTTGGGCATTTGATAAAGCAGACCAGGGCGAGGGGTGGAATGTCTTTGGGCTAGTTGCGGGAGGGGTGTGGGAGCAGTGCAGTTCTGGTAGTTATTCTGAAATCCGGGTAGTGTCTGTACAAGGCAAGGGCTTAGAGATGGTCTGTCAGGGGTTGGATAAAGTATCTGTCTTGGAGGTTTGTGATGGAGGGTTGAGAAGGAGTTGTTTATTTCTTCATTGTCACAAAATGCCTGAGGGGAAAGAAATCCAAAAACAAAATTACTTAAGGGTACAATGTAAATATAAAAAATGCAATATGCATTACTTCAGGGAAAACAGCATGAGGGTGTATGATTCATAGCGATGCAATAACTGGTAGATGTTAACACAGGACCCATGTTTTATGAAAATCAGACTACAATATTGAACTTTTCCTCATCAGTATATGGCAACAAAATACTAGGGTACAACATCCACAACTCCAGTAAAGGCAGAATGAGAGTGTGTATTGGTGATATCACCACTCTCTGATGGTGACACAGAACTCATGTTTTAAAGAAATCAGATACTGTATTTACTCAAAGAAGAGAGCGGAGGAGAGAGGAAGTAAGGGGGGGGGTCTGTCAAAAATCAATTCCGCACAAGGAAATCATATGACAAATGTGACCAAAATCGACGAATGTGCCATTGTCTATTTATTGTCTACGTTTATTGAAACATGGATTGGACTTTTGCTATGACAGGTCTGATATCGAGACGATCATGTATCCTCGCCTCTAAATAATTCATCCCCAACGCCAAGCACCAGGCAATTTGCATACCAACCCAAACACGCATTGTCCTCGCAACTCAACATGAGCGCAGAGAAAACCAACAGACGTAAAATGTAACAAAAAATTACCCCGAATATAGCCCTTATTAAGGTATTAGTATAATAGTTGTGATGTGATCATGCTTCGGCCGATAGTTCTTAAAATCCCCATTGTGCATAAATGAAACCCCAAAAAGCACGAAATTATACAATGTTGCAATGGTGCAGAATATAGCAGTCTTCTCTTTCCCTTTTGGCCGACCCGTGGTTTAAGTGGTTAAATGATTTCCTTTGACCACTTCCAGATTAGCCTTGTTCATTCACTAAGTATGGGCTTCATTTCATCAGCAAATAAACGTACATTGTAATAAACGTACATTTTAGAGTGTAGGTGGAGTAGTACACTAGGCTGTAGCCTATATACAGAAAGATTGAAACCTATTCATATTGTCTTGTTAATATCATTTGACTACTGTATTAAATGTACATGTGCATTTCTATTTATGATGAAATAAGAAATCGTTCCATGTTCCTAATGAATACGTCGCCGTATGGCATATTCCACTATAAAGGGCTACATTAAGCCATTAAAAAGGCAAGACATGCATGTGTATGTGAATACAAAAAAATGCATGATTAAATACATAGCCTACATGTCGAAAAAGTAATGGATGAGAGGAATACCTGGCGCCATGTTGTTTATTCAAGAGACAATTTGTTGAAGGAATGAACATAAATGAATTCCTCCCTCCCCGCCCAGCCACATCTCCTCTGTAGTGCCACCCATGTGCGGTATTTCATCATACGCTCACTGCCCACATCCTGCGCAATGCAACAACATTCTATTCAGCTCAAAACATATATTTATTGTAAATGATGTTTACCTTTAGTATAGATTCGTCTTCTGTAAAATTCAGATGTTGGTCTTTTTCGGAAAGAAGCGTCTCAAGGAATGAAATTGTGACAGAAGCACATGCACGGGGGAGACATCATCACTCGTGGTGCGTCTCTGGTCCTATACTGCCGGTGTAGTGTTGTGCGAAACAAACTCAAGGTGTTCGACTAGTCTGCGTTTTAGTAATAGGCTACAGGCAGAGCGGTGATAGGAGTGCTCGGCTTCTCTCTTTGTCAATATTTGATCCAAAAGCCCATTATTTTTTGCTAAATTTTTCCCTATATATTTAGGTCGATTTAATATGGTATACTTATATTCAAACCCCTCGTGAATGCGCACGATAAACTAAATACTCGTTTTAAAAATGTCTAATCTCCCCTATTTGCACTTGGTATGATCCACTACTAACCTCTTACAATACACTGAACAAAAAAACACACAACATGAAGTGTTGATCGCATGTTTCATGAGCTGAAATAAAATATGTATAAAAAGCTTATTTCACTCAAATTTTGTGCAGAATTTGTTTTACATCCCTGTTAGTGGACATTTCTCATTTGCCAAGATAATCCATCCAACTGACAGTTGTGGAAAATCAAGAAGTTGATTAAACTCATGATCATTACACAGGTACACCTTGTGCTGGGGACAATAAAAGTCCACTCTAAAATGTGTAGTTTTGTCACACAACGCAATGCCACAGATGTCTCAAACTTTACATGTACTATGCATTGTGGCAGGTAGCGTTTTCCTTGCATCTGCCAAACCCAGATTTGTACGTCGGACTACCAGTTGTTGAAGTGTGATTCATCACTCCAGAGAACACCTTTCTACTTCTCTCGAATCCAATGGCGCAAGTGTTATACCACTCCAGCTGACACTTGGCATTGCGCATGGTGATCTTAGGCTTGTGTGCAGCTGCTCGGCCATAGAAACCCATTTCATGAAGTTCCAGACAAACAGTTCTTGTGCTGTCATTGCTTCCAGAGGCAGTTTGGAACTTGGTAGTGAGTGTTGCAACCGAGGACAAACGATTGTTACAAGCTTACACGCTTCGGCACTTGGCAGTCCCGTTCTGTGAGCTTTTGTGGCCTACCAATTCGTAGCTGAGCCAGTGTTGCTCCTAGATGTTTCCACATCACAATAACAGCATATACAGTTGACCGGGGCAGCTCTAGAAGGGCAGAAATTTGACAAGCTGACTTGTTGGCAAATTGGCATCCTATGAGGGTAACATGTTGAAAGTCACTGAGCTCTTCAGTAAGACCATTCTACTGTTAATGTTTGTCTATGGAGATTGCATAGCTGTGTGCCCGATTTTATACACCTGTCAGCAACGGGTGTGACTGAAATAGCCATGAAGAAATGCACTTTAAATGCACTTTAACATAGTAGTAGTTTATAGCCTACAACAGGTCTATATGACCAGCCACAAACATTTTATCCAAAAAATATATTTATGTTTTGTCGTAGAGATATATCCTACGGTAGCATCATCGCCTGACACTAAATGTATATTTTCACTGAATTAAAGGTTGTACTTTTTGGTCCATTTCACTTTATGTTCTAAATCCACAGAGAGACATAGGGAAATTACAGTGGGTCCAGAACAGAGCAGCATGCCTGGCCCTTAAATGTACACAGAGAGTTCACATCGATGACATGCATGTCAATCTCTCCTGGCTCAAAGTAGAGGAGAGATTGACTGCATCGCTACTGTTCAAATGACTAGCTCACAGCTCAGACACCAATGCATACATGCCACCAGGGGACTCTTCAGACAATCATGCATACCCCACAAGACATGCAACCAGGGGTCTCTTCAGACATTCATACATACCTCACAAGACATTCCACCAGGGGGTCTCTTCACTGTCCCCAAGTCCAGAACAGACTCTGGGAAATTAACGGACCTAAGAACCATGGCGACATGAAACTCTATTCCACATCAAGTAACTCATGAAAGCAGTAAAATCAGATTTGAAAAACAGATAAAACCACACCTTATGGAACAACGCGGATATGAAGAGACACATGCACAAACACGCACAGGCACATGATCGCACATGCGCTCTACACAAACATACATTGTAATATTTGAGTATGGTGGTATCATACATTTTGTGTTGCAGATATGTCGTGATGTAGTGATGTTATATGATGTACTGTTTTGTTTTGTAGCTTTTTGTAGCTTAATGTGTTTGTTCCCCATGAAGAGTATCAGCTAAAGGGGATCCCTAAAATACAAATACATACCCTCATGGATATTACAGCTAGTCTAACTTATTAATCAATAATTAGTGACTGATTGTGCTTAAACCCCCCACACCCTAAAAAAAATTAAGAAGTGGAAATCCCTATTCACATTAAATATAAGCCTATAGAGGGGTTGGGTTAAATGCGGAAGACACATTTCCACATTAAATGCGGAAGACACATGAATGTAATCAGTTGTGCAACTGACTGGGCATCTCCTTTCCCTTTTCCCTTTTTGGAGAAGCCTCTGTTTATGTACCACTCTCAGCCTTTGATCTATTTGGCATACGGGCAATTAAGGGCACAAAGTACCAAATGTACAATTAGGTAACCTAAACAAAGCTGAGGCCCAGTGACCTCTCCCGACCATTGAAAGAGACCTAGAGCTATCCCACACATCAGTGTGTTGAGCCTGGTAGCATGCCCCAAGGCTGTCCTACACTGCCTCCCTCCCAGCCCCCTTCCCATCCTCCCTGTCCCCATGTGACCTCAGCACCTGCTCTGATGACCATGCACTGTCAGGTGCCTCAAGGACATACAATAGCTCTTTCTCACAGTAGGTGTCATGTGCGCTCTGAAACAGGCAGGGTGCTGTGTGTCTGTACGTGTGTGTCTGACTGTGTGTCTGTTTGTGTCTGTGGGAGGAGAAAAAGAGAGATCGAGAGAGAGAGAGAGAGAGAGAGGGATCAAGATCGAGGCAGAGTGTTTTGTGTACTGTATGCTTAACTGGATTATAGTGAACTAGAATGAGTTAGATTGTGCTTGTGTGTGTTGATTTCTCAAACATCTTTTTCATTTCAACATTCTCTATTGTTATACTCCTCCTTCATGTCTCAGTTTGTGGTACAAGGTTTAACTCTTGCTCACAGTGCATTGTGTCCCTATCCCCTTCTGCCACAGTTTGACTTGCCTGTCTGAATAAATGACAAAGCAGTGTACGCACTAGCACCCCACCCCCCCATACACACACACACACACACACACACACACACACACACACACACACACACACACACACACACACACACACACACACACACACACACACACACACACACACACACACACACACACACACACACACACACACACACACACACACACACACACACACACACTCTCCCGCCCCTCTGCTAGAGCCTAGCGACTGCAACCAAAGCAGACAGTCTTATTGATTGTTCCTAATAGAGTTTGTGTGATATGTCCAGCAGCCTTCTGTTCACAGCATCCACTAGCTTTAGCAAGTGAAGGTCCTGCAGGCTCACAAGCTGTTTGATAAACGTACGTGGATACTGTGTTCTATCTCTACAAGAGACCAAGATAGGGATATATTTGACTCCATTCACTTTAGTTATTGTCATGGTTAGGGTCAATCAAATGAGAACTTTCTCAATTCAAAAAAGCGAATTGAAACATGTATGAATCATATTTGAATTCTTCTCCGCAATTGACCACTAACCCGAAGCTCTGGAACTGCTCGACTCCATGTCGGTGTTCAAGCTCATAAGAGGAGCAAATCTTTAGACAAGAGAGTCAGGGTAGCGTCAGCTGTCTGTCCGTCTGTTTGAGAGGAACCCTACATGTCGTTCTGAGGGTCATATTTTCCATAACAGTGACCTTTCGATAACCACACATCGACACAAACAGACACAGGCTATGTCAGATATGTCAAAGGCGCACCATTCTTGGAAGTTGGAATTGTTTGGGTTTGTGTGTGTGTGTGAGTGTGAGTGGGTTTGTGTGTGTGTGTGTGTGAGTGTGTGTGTGTGTGTGTGTGTGTGTGTGTGTGTGTGTGTGTGTGTGTGTGTGTGTGTGTGTGTGTGTGTGTGTGTGTGTGTGTACGTGTGTGTGTGTGGGTTTCAGGCAGATTGTTGTGGTACTGACTGAAAAAAAGAACCCTTTGTTCTTGGAATAGGATGGGGACTTCACTCATTAGACAACCCCAGAACCACTATGAGGTCAGCTAGTAGTCAACTGAAAACAGTGGTAATGCCCCAAGGGATCTTTGAGAACAAGGTAACGATGACATTGTAAATGGTCACATAAAGTCATCTGAGGGTAGGGGGTGAGGGGGTGACAGTATACACACTGTGAAACGTTCCCCTGCACATTTACACCATTATACTGGCAGCAGAGTTGTAAATATAAACGCAACAAAGTCTTGGTCCCATGTTTTATGAGCTAAAATAAAAGATCCCAGAAATGTTCCTTAATATGCACAAAAAGCTTATTTCTCTAAAATGTTGTGCACAAATTTGTTTTACAACCCTGTTAGAGAGCATTTCTTATTTGCCAAGATAATCCATCCACCTAACTGGTGTGGCATATTAAGAAACTGATTAAAAAGCATGATCATTAGACAGGTGCAACTTGTGCTGGGGACAATAAAAGGCCACTCTAAAATGTGCAGTTCTGTCACACAACAGAATGCCACTAATGTCTCAAGTATTGAGGGAGCGTGCAAAAGCAATGTTGACTGCAGCAATGTCCACCCGAGCTGTTGCCAGATAATTAAATGTTCATTTCTCTACCATAAGCCGCCCCCCAACATCGTTTTAGAGAATTTGGCTGCACGTCCAACCGGCCTCAAAACCACAGGCCATGCGTCATGTGGGCAAGCGGTTTGCTAATGTCAGCATTGGGAATGTTCACTTCTTCCAGTCATCTATACCACCAGGGCTCTTGATTGTTTGGTTGTATTTAGTTCACTCAGGTGTTTTAGTGTCATATAAAGATGAAATCTATTGTTGGGCTGGAACAACCAATAGTCAGGTTGTCTTATCCCAGGTTGTCTTATCCCAGGTTGTCTTATCCCAAGTTGTCTTATCCCAGGTTGTCTTATCCCAGGTTGTCTTATCCCAGGTTGTCTTATCCCAGGTTGTCTTATCCCAGGTTGTCTTATCCCATTGAGGCCTTTGTCCTATGCTGTAATGTCCATACATTTTCCCTTCTCTTATGGATAAAGTTCTCAGCAATTTATCATCGGTTCAGTGCCACTGGAGTTGGAACAATAATGTCCTTCTCCAGGATAGATGGATGTCATATTGTAAAATGTGTGTCTCCCCTTTTCATGGGCCTATATTATTAGATGGTTGTGTTCAAGACAACATCATTTTTTATTGATCTGTTTGTCAGTGTCAGCAGAGTAGGCCTAGGCAACCCTGTGATTTGTCATATAAAAAAATATTCTGCCAATGTCTCCTGTCATATAAAGTGTAGTAGAATTGCATTAAATGTGTTTATCGAAGGCCACATTTTTTCAGTGCAAAGGAAAGAAAAGAAATGTCTCTAATATACTGTAGCCTATAGGCCTATACCACTACGCGCTCAGCCATACACAGTGATTAGATTGAGTTATATTATTAGCCTAATAAATTATGACTATCCAATCTACTCATCACATTAGGAATAGTAGTCTTACAATAGTCTGAAAATGTGATGATAGATGAATGCAATGCTTTATTATGAGGTGCATTTTTATGGGGAAAAAATAGCTCCCTATACTGACCTATATTGTATGAAAGTGATTTTGATTAACAAGTAATACTTTTTTTTTCTTAAAAAGGTAGGGGTCAAAATTATTGACACCCCTGAAGATTCTCATAAATAAAGTAGTCACAAGCCTCCTTTCCCCATCACTAGCACATTCTCAGCCATTAAAGGTTTGCAGCTCTCTGCCACTCCTATCTGTCCCCTATGCACATTTAATAATTGGGGCAATACTACCATATTTGTTACACCTGTGTGTGGTGAGAGTGCATTACCAATTTAACTGATATTATCAGCCTCATTCACTGCCTTTAAAAAAAAACATACCTCATATGGCTGACTTGCTTAAACAAATGTGGTTTATAATTACAATTGAGATGTACAAACTATGGCATAAGGGGACAACAGGCAGATGAGAGGCCGTTCATAATTTTGATTAAGACATTAATGAGCGAGCTAGGATGGATGTAGTCAATATAACTGTTTGTTTAGCACTTTTGAAATGTACAACGACAGAATTCAGAATATGGACCGTTCTTACAGTGTTCTCCCTGTACACCAAGTCAGAACCGTAGGATAAATAAAGGAGGCATATAAGCAGACAATGAACGCTCTTACAATATTAGATGATTACAGGTTATAGGCTACATGTACACCACCAAGTCAGAACAGTAGGCAAAATTAAGAGGAGTAAATAGGCCAAATTATAAGGGTGAGGCACATGGGCTACTAACATCTTACTACACAACATACCCTTAGTATTACTTTCTTAGCTACAGTATATATATCTCCCTGGCATATTAGATCATTTATGCAGCAGCATAAAATACATTTTCGGACTCACCTTGTTGTGCTGTGCTCATTTGAACAGGAATGTGGCGTGGCGGTCCTTGGTGGGCAAATCTTGTCAAAGTCTGGTATTCTCTGGATTTATGGTGCTTTCAAAACAACTGGGAACTCTGAAAAAAAAAAACATTGATCTTCAGGTCGTAGCTCTAGAAAAAGGCCGGATTTACAATTGCGTGTTGGAGGACCGTTTAAAACGTATTTTCCCAGTCGGAGCCAATTTATTTCAGACTTCCCAGTTGTCTTGAACTCACTGAAGTCAAGTTTTCGCAGTTCCGAGTTAACAGTTGTTTTGAGCGCGGCACAAATCATGCTTCAGCGTGGCCAATCAGCGTGGCCAAATCAGCGTGGCCAATTTAGAATGTTTATCATTTTAAACTTGGAAAAGAGGCCTTCAATCCCAGATTTGGGACCACACAGCCACTGTCACTGATTTCTTCCAAACCACTCATTGTTGAACTCATGAGCACCGATACATTTTATATATAATTTTCTTCATTATTTCTCTTCATATGACAAGGATTAAAAAGGATTTGCCAGTAGATTGTCGACTTTGTTCATGATGACGACTGCAAGCTACGATTTTGAAAGTATGATGTCGACATTATCAGTCCAATCAAAGCATCTGTAGATATAACGTGATTTGACATCATTTTATCTCTGGCTAATGACCTTGAGCCTTCTTGGATGGGCTCTTCTAATGTAACTCTATGGCAGCACCCAAAGGGCTCGAATTTTCAAAGTCTACCCTTAGACTTGGAGGTGATGTAGTGTCAGAACACTGAGCCAATCACGACGCAAAGCTCAGTATTTTCTGCTGGCTTGCCCCACCACGACAGAAAGCACAGAGCTAGGCTGAAACACCTGCGTTTGGGAGCTGCTGTTTTAGAGACCATGTTTGCATGCGGCTTTATTAACTCAATGATATATATCTTTTTTTAATCTTTTTTTTAAAACATTATTTGCAAACTGATATGTTACAAATAGTAATGTCAAAATAACATTCAAAACAGGCAAGCCCCCCACCCCCCAAAAAGATGTGGGGCTCTACATTTTTGCAGAAACATTTTTTTGCCCCACTTGCCCTGCATGACAGGTCTACACTGGAGATCATACATTAAAAAGGGCTCATAGGCTTTATTCTTATGGCATTTTCTTACAATGCATCATAACCAGATCAGAATGGATCATACCTGTTGTCTTTAAGTAAAATATTACCCATTTATCTGATGACTTTATAACACCACCTATACACCTTTTTCTCTAAACTGATCTATTGTGATCTTGGGATAGTAAACACAGGGCCGGTCACAGTTGGTGGTTTGCCGTGAACCTGTTGAATTCTTCATGGGATAACTAATTAACCTGACAAAGGGAACCCGGTTCCACGAGGCCGTCACGAGTGTGAATGCCCGACAGCCATTGGAAAGTTTAGGCATTGGCTTTCACAATGTCATTTTCATAACCCACATGCTCTTGTGTTTACCTTAGTAGCATTCGCATTGAGAAGAAAAGCAACAACGATAAATTGATCATGTGAATAGGTTACTCTTAGACAGTCAGTTTTCCCCACATTGTACTATCTATCATCAACCACATTCGTAATCTTTTACATTTGACTTCCAATATAGGTCATAAACTGAATTGAGAAAAAAAAGCCTATAGAAAAGCCATTCTTCCGACTCTTTCCTGGAGCAAAACAGTTGGTACCCACTGTACTTTAACGAACACTAACCCTTTGTACGCCCAGTCAGGTCGCAAGCCTCCCTAGGCCACTTGCAGTTCAAACGTGTTGAGATAAAACAGTAAAAGAACACACTCAACTGTTAGAATGATGACGTTAGCCTGCTCAGCCTTGACACCAATTTCTTTTGGAACAGAAACAATTATAATATTTGGGACTTGAGAAGACATGTTGACTCTCGAGGGAGCATTATGCGTGTCTGCAAATCATGTTGTGTCTCGCTCCTTTACGTCACAGTGTTCATTACTGGAGATAATGTGCATCCAGGAATCTGGCCCTTCGAACCTCAGATGATGTTAATAGAGTTCTTTGCTGGACAATAATATCTCCTAGTGGGAGTTTCCACCATATTTCTTATACCAGTTATTTCCTTTCAAATCAGTGAAGGGAAGTGAAGTGAACGAGGGCAAACTTTGGGAGGAAGGAGAGATAATTGGGACACAACCCATCTGTTGCTTGCCCTTCTGATCATGTGTCCTCGCTTTACATTCTGTTCCATTGAGCCAAGTGATTGGTTGGATTGTTCCCATAGAGTGGACAATGTGTGAACTATAGTGCCAAACTTAATGAATAAATCATAGATCGCCCATTAAAGAAATAACATTTTTGATGAATCAATGCAAAACACTGAATTATGGGTTAGGGTTAAGGTTAAGATTACAGATTGACTTCCTCTCTGGTCCTAATTCTGATACCCACATGATATCATTGGAGTCACGTGCCTTTTAAATCCCCTCACCGCAGTATGTCTAATGTTCCGATGTTCATCACAGTTTAAAAACATGTGACTGCTGCCTACAGTCCCCCTAACCCCCAGTCAGGATGATACAGACAGCTCAAGAGGTATGCTTAGATATGTAGAAAATAAACATATATTTTTTACATAGAATTAAGCATAATTATTATGTCTCTAGATTGCAGGAAAAAAAGTTGTTTCGGGGTGTTTGAAAAAAATGCACAATTCTCCAATTTAGGGACAAGGCCTTTGGACCACTCCCAGCCATTCTCATGTACTTTGTGCCTCAGATTTTCCGGGTGCATGATGTCCCTGCACACACACGCACGCACGCATGCACACACACACGCAATTTTCTTTAAACCCATTCTCCCCACCCCCCCACCCCATTCCACCCTCCTCCTACACAGTTGATTTAGAAACAGATAATGGGACTAATATGGGGGATGGACTAGTGAATTGCCGACAAGTTATCTTAAATGAATGTTTCTTTGACAAAGAGAGGATTAATTACAGTGTAGGACTTATTAAAGCCTCCTTTCAGTGGGAACTGTCCTGTGTCACGGGGCTCATCCAAGTCATGGGATCCAGGGTGTACAGACTCAGAGCTGGGATTCTTTGAGGGATTCGGACAGCTCCTGGAAGCAGAGAGCCAGATAGTTCCCTTCAGCTGTAGCTGACCTATTTGTAATGGAAATATCGTAGTAGTTACAAAACACTGCACCAGTGGAATTTGCTGAATATTCAGACAAAGACCATCCATCCATCTATCATCCATCAATCTTCGTCTTTATTTTCTTCTTCGACTTTGAAGGGCTGAAATCGACTGTATTTAAAGGGATGAAATCGACTGTATGGCGCCAATGCAATGCCATAAGAACATTGGGTAGCACATTATTTGAACTGTAAGATAGGCCCTACGTCATAACAGTGTCATAATATTGTCATACAGATACATTGTTATCCTTACCGTCCCTTGTTCGGCACATTGTTCTGATCACCACCACCATTATATTTCCTCAATGACATCAGCATCCTGGAGGCCCATTCTAACCTCACGCTCAGTTTAAACTAGAGATATCTGTTTTTTTGTTGCATGGGCTGAGTCTCAATCCACCACATCTGCCGACGGTGGCCTTCCGCATCTGCGGTGGAAGGTGGCAGAGCTGCAGCTGTGTTTGTCAGACCATGAGACTTCCTGAAAATTGGTCTTCTCACGAAAATGTCTGCAGTGTACAAACTATTATGACCCCTCAAATTCTGAGTTTTGCTCCACCACTGCGGGACTCGTCTGAAGGTAACCCATACAAACAAACGGAAGGAAGTATGGAGGTAGATTTGTTCCAACAAAAATAAGGGATTAAATATGTGTCCCAAAAATATTTCCTGATAATATTTCTCAATTAAATATTTATCATAGATATAGAACAGACACTTCCAAACTTTATTCCTTATGATTTATTTTGTAACTGTCTTTTTGCCATTTATGAATGTGTTTTTCAATGCGTTTCTTTAGTAGTAAAGGCCAAATTCAATATTTTTTTCAAACCACTTTGAAACAATTCCATATGTTATCTTTAGTACCACCCCTCCACGGTTTAGACTTTTAGAAGATAACCCCATAATGAACAAACCCTTGAAATGGTAAGGTCATAATCATAACTTTGAAAGCCAACCCAAATCTCACCTTCGGGAATGTCTCATCTCTTACAACCCAATGTTGTTAGTATTACATTACGAATGGAGAATAATAATCATCTCATATCTGAACTTTCCCCTTAAAGACTTACAGTAGGTGACTCGTGGAGATTTGGGAGGGCTCATTTTGAGGCTCAACAGGGAGTGACCCAGAAGTGGAATGTGTTGTGTGTGAATCAAATGTGATGGCCATGAAGCACACGAATGCAATTTAAGAGTGATTATGCTTCAAATGTACGTCCAGTGCCTTCCAACAGGGATTATCTCACATGAGTCGAATATCTTTAAATGACCACTAGCCAGAAGTAACCTCATCATCCTCCGTTCCATAGGAGCACAGGGCCAGCCTTGGTACACTGCACTGCCCTAGAGGTACTGTAGTTTTATGTTAAGTTCCTTGCTCCAAAGCATAAGGGTAGGAGATCATAAACCGGCAGTCCTCCAGCTGAATGTTCAGCCTCCCATTCTTTAAGTGCCTGGACTGGGATTCAAACTGGCAACACTCTGGCTATACAGGGCTGCCTCTCTTAACTCTAGGCCACCTACCTATTCTACAATGAATACAGTACATCCCTAGTCTAGGTATTGTGAGACAACATTTTTTATTGGTTGCATCTCACACACTTTGTCTAATCGAATGAACTGTATGAGAAGCACCAGAGATACAATACGTGAGAACTTTGTTGTCACGTTTTTCATTTCTCCCAGCAGTCCCTTCTCCCCACATGGAAATGATAGGCTTAAAGTGCCCGGCTGGGACCCAGAGGCTCAGATAATGGCTACAGACGAGTAACAGAAAACCCTGGACAGAGTAAACACACAGCGACTATCCAAACTATCCAAACCGGCGCTCCATTTGGGCCGGAGCCGCCATTGACAGGCGTAATCTGCTGTGTAAATCTGCAGCTTGGGCTTGTCTGGTTTCTGTCTGGGTTCTGTGCTCCCAGACAAAAGCGCTGGACACCTTGCGCCACTGACAAAGGGGTGCATGTTGCCGGTGCCTAATCAGAGTGGACAAGGCTTGCTGATGGGGTCTTTTTGAGCAATTAATATTGATCAATGCTTCTTAGGGGGACCTGATGGAAAAGAGGGACAGGCAGTTTGATTTCAACAACAGGACCTGCTTAAAACCCTCCCTGTCAAAGGCTGGGACTGTGAAGTGGTGCCGTGACCTGTAGTGACCTTTGCAAAGCACGTATACAAACAGATACGTTTGGCGGTGTCACTGTTTGTTGAAATTTCAGAGTGCATACAGTATACATATCGACGGTGTTGTCATATTATTTGAGGGGTTGGGTCTACAGAATTTGGTGTTGATCTTTTGAGGGAATATGAATATGTCTCATCTGTCGCCATTTAGCCATTGGTGCTGTTCTTGAATTCTGGCAAATCATGAGAGTAGGACTCAATTGCCTCCGAGTCCGAACGCAAAAAGGCGAGGACACAATGTTATCCATTGAATCACTGAACAAGGTGGCAGAAGTTCTAATGTTCTTAAGTTCTGAGAGCCCCAGGGAATGGGTGTGGGAAAACTGTGTGGGCCGCTCTGGAATCTTCTCAGAGAGAAGGACTACAAGCACTGCACTTTCTCCATGTGGGAATGGTTCCTTTCCTTTGTCATCAGAAATGTCATGAAGAAAGTGTATATTGTTTGAGTGGTACAGTAGGTTGCTGTCTGTGCTGTTGGCCCCCTACTGTACCATCAACTGCAGAGAGAGCGAGAGAGAGTGAGAGCGAGCGAGAGAGCGAGAGAGAGAGCGAGATCGAGAGAGCGAGAGAGAGAGAGAGAGCGAGAGCGAGAGATGTATTAGCTCCAACTATTTACTGGTGGTAACCATAGTGGTAACCATAGCAACATGGCCACTGAGGCAGCGCCAGCAGCACCAGCAGCAGAGACTGCCCCCAGCAGAAATCAAATCAGAGAAGGAAATAATCAATTTTCGCTCTTTTGTGCAGGACTTCCCCACCCTAGGGAAGATACCGGAAACCAAAAAGGGCAAGGACAGCACCCTGACCTCTCCCCTCACCTCAGGCACTCCAATAACAGGAGCCCAGGCACGCAACAGGTTTAACCTCCCCTCTGCCTGCCTACGACCTCCAGAGCCATGACCACACCACCATCAGCCTGCTGAGAGACAGGCAGGCTCTGTTAGAGGTATGGGTTATTGAGCTGAATGAGCAGCCCCCCAGCTACACCACCACCAGCCCAGACACAGAGCTTCAACAGGACCAGATCAACCAGTGCAGGACCCAGCTGAAGAACTCTGTCCAGAAGCTACAAGAGAGCCTTGCCACAGCACTTGAGGAGGTAAAGGCCACCATGAGGAGAGAGCTAGTGCAGGTAAAGGAGGAGATGGCAAGGGAGTTGTCTGTCATCAAGAGGGTGCTGCAGTATAGAGAACAGACTGTAGAGACTCCTAGAGAGAAGCTGCAGCCCCTCACCACGACCCCCCCTCCCCACTGACCCACCCTCACCCACTACCCCCCATACCGACCACCCTTTATCCACACCCCCAGTCAACAAGGAGGCTCACATGGGGACACCTACTACAGAGAGAAGCTGTCTAGCCTCCCCAACATACCCCCACACGCCCCACCCTGTGTACCCCAGTCCCTCTGGTAAAACTCACTGAGGTGGCCATCCTCATCGACTCAAATAGGAAGTTGATCCAAGAGGATAAACTCTTCCCCACCACAAGGTGTCCAAAAGATGGTGCCCAAAAACGCAGGATGCAGTCCACATCCTGTCCCAGCCTGACTTTGGCACACCAGCCCACATTATTATTCACACCGGCACCAACAACCTGCCAGAGGAGCAGAAGAGAGTAGGCAGCCTGGTCAATAGAGTAGCAGAGAGGGCCTCTGAGTGGTTCCCCAACTCCCACATCACCATCTCCACTCTGCTGTCCAGCAAAGACTTTCATCCCTGTACCATTCAGAAAGTCAACGCTGACATCACCAGAGGGTGTGGCCTACTCACGAACGTGCACGTTGCTCACCACCCAACAATCACCCCAGAGCACCTGCACGACCACTCCCACCTGAGGAAGCAGACAGTATGGATGTTTGCCAAGTCTCTAAAGGACGTGGCACTTGTTAGACAAACAGCCCATGCCGCACTGGACAGAGGACCACCCAGAGACCCGTACCAGACAACACCTCCACCAAGGAGCCCCAGGCCCCCTCACTGCCCCACCAGACCCAGTGCACCCCACAGGCCCCACCCACCACCAGAGCATCACCACCTCCATCGGCGCAGCCAGACTGGACCGGGCCCAGCCAACTAACCCACACCAGACCACCACCTCTACCAGACCAGAGAGACAGCCTCCCGGCCAGATCTGGCCCACCTCCACTCCACAGGTCCCAAAAGCAGGACCAGCGCAGCTATGCGGAGGCCCTCAGAGAACAGGGAAACTCTAAACGCACTAAACACACTAAACGCACGCACACACACACACATAGCTATTGTACTAAAAATTGACTTGTTCAATGAATAGGATGAAGGAAAAAGAAAAAGAGAACAGATGTTTACTGTTCTCCTGTTTATCTCGCTCAGAACAACTTAGTAGTTAGAAGTTACTGTTTTTTGGACTGTTTTTCTTTTTGCAACATGAAATCCCTATCAGTTAGCATTTGGAACATTCAGGACCTAATCTCATCAACCTTTGAACTGAAGACTTTAGCACTGGAGTAAAAAAAAATCTCAAAGATGTTGTCATCATTCTGCAGGAGACATGGTGTAAGGCAGATACTGTCACTCACTGTCCCACGGGCTACAAATAAGTAATTGTGCCTTCCCAGAAACACAGCTCTGTCCATAGAGGTAGAGACTTTGGAGTATTCATAATTTGGTACAAATCCGAACTACAAAATCGAATTGATCCCCTCAGAATTGATAAACATCACATTTGGTTAAAATTGAAAAAAAATGTTGTGTTACTTTGCGCAATATATATCCCTCCCTCAGATATTCCCCACCCTTGAGGAAGACACATGCAATTTCCAGGGCCAAGGAAATGTGCTCATCAATCCGCACACAGGAACACTACCTGATCTAACGACCACACGAGGGGACAGCTTTATTACAGGCCATACTGTTTCTAACTGTCTTAATCTCCCCCATAAAAACAACAGTGACAGCACCATCAACAACAACGGAAGGGATCTGTTGCAGCTCTGTAGAAGCCTGGGTCTGTACTTTATCAATGGTAGGTTACATGGGGACTCTTTTGGGAGATTCACCTATGGCTCACCTCTTGGCCACAGTACAGTAGACTATATGATTGCAGACATTGACCCTTTCTCTCTCAGCTCATTCACTGTCAAGCCACTAACACATCTGTCTGATCACAGACAAATTACATTGTTCTTCAAATGAACAGACATGGAAACAACCAGACATTCACAGCCCAGTAAGCTGTACAACATCAGAAATTCATACAGATGGGCCAAAAACAGCACAGAAGAATACCAGAAATAAACCAGTACCCCAAAAATCCAAACACTCTTAGATAACTTCCTGGATAAAGAAGGCATCAATCTAACATCTAAACATCAGCAATATATTCAGGCAAATGAAGCACAACTGAAATTGATTAAAAAAAATAAAAAAAGACTGGTTTGATGCAGATTGTAAAATTATAAGGAAGAAACGTAGAACACTATCAAACCAAAAGCACAGAGACCCAAATAACGGTGAATTACACCTTAATTACTGTGAGACTTTAAAACTCTATAAACGTAACACTCAGAACCCCAAATGAACAGTACAACAGGAAGCAGCTGACACTAATTGAGGAGTCTATAAACACAAGCAACTTTTGGCAAAAATCTAAATTAAAGCAAAACAAATGGTGAAATATGGACAACCAATTTTAGAACACTCTACAACACCGTTCAAATTGATGCAAACACAGAACATTGCCAAATTCATGACCAGTTGAATGGATTAGGAAAAGCTAAAAAAGGACAATCAAAATCCATTTGACTCCCCAATTACTCACCAGGAGCTCTATAAGAAACTTCAGGCCTTCAAATTTAAAAATGCATGCACACCTGATGGCATCCTAAATGAGATGGTCAAATTCACTAGTGCAAAATTTTAATTGGCTATATTAAAACGGTTTAATTTGATCCTGAGTGTAGGTTATTTCCCTGACATCTGGAATCAAGGACTCGTAACCCCAATCTTTAAGAACGGAGACACATTTGACCCAAACAATTACAGAGGCATTTGTGTGAACGGTAACCTGGGGAAGGTCATCTGTAGTTTTATAAATGAAGAGTTCTAACCTTCTTTAATAAGCACAATGTCTTGCTAGAGCAGTACTGCCAGACCTGAGCCCTGGAAGTAAACCCCCAAAATACAAAAATAATTATTTTCCAGAGAAGATCCAGATCTCAGGGAATTAGACCAAAGTTCTCAATTGATACAAAATATATAGAGCACTGCACACACTACAATTACTTAGGTTCAAAAATAAGCTCAACTGGACACCTTAATGAGGCAGTGAATTAACTGAGAGCATGCAGGGAATTCTACACCATTAAATTCAAATGGAAATATCTATAAACATTTGGCTAAAACTAACATGTTTACATCATGCAGGCCTATGCAACTGTAGGCCTTATAAAACATTTACTCTCATCTGCCATCACTATTATGTAGATCGATTAATTCCAGGTAATAATTTTGGATTAAAACTGTATAGGCTAACTAGCCAGCTCAATTTAGATCACATTCACATTTTCTCCTGACACACAAATGGATTATAAATACATAACGTTACAAATTAGTTTACCCTGACCAGACGGACAGGGCGCATAGGCTGTATCCAGCCTACAGTTGACAGCCAACAGTTGATCAGACGGTCTCGTTTTCATCCCATACAGCATGTCAGATTTTTAGAGTGGTAGAACGGTAGCATAGGCCATTCTACCATTCTGGCGGAGAAAACTGCACATTCTCGCTGGAAGCTACTGAAGTTAGCAAGGCAAATTTAAATAAATTGCACTAACTTGACACAAAAATAAAGTTCTAAACCCAGAAAACAACTTAGAAAATACATCTCCTGTAAAAAAAAATGTTTAATTGAATAATGTCCCAAAAATTCTCAACTATCACTTTTAATCTCTATCCAACAATGTCACCAAGCTTCTCAACACGTAGAACCCCCATAATGCTCTGTGGCACAATCCCAATACAACACACTAGGTGCGTTCTCTATTCCTACATCTATGATTGGACGGGCAACATGTCAGTTCATACTGCAAAAGCTTTCTTAATTTTTTATTTATTTTACCTTTATTTAACCAGGCAAGTCAGTTAAGAACACATTCTTATTTTCAATGACAGCCTGGGAACAGTGGGTTAACTGCCTGTTCAGGGGCAGAACGACAGATTTGTACCTTGTCAGATCAGGGGTTTGAACTCGCAACCTTCTGGTTACTAGTCCAATGCTCTAACCACTAGGCTAGTGGTGGTCATAATTACCACATATGTCTATGGAAGGGGGTGAGGCCTACCTGCCACCTAGGTTTTGTATTGAAGTCAATGTAGCCAGAGGACGGAAGCTAGCTGTCCTCCGGCTACACCATGGTGCAAGCCCAGACAGTACTGTTGAAGTTACTGAAGACCTTCATTACAAAACAGTGTATTTGAAACAATTATCTGGTGAAATATTAATATATTTATAATAGTTTTATCTAAAAAGAATAACTTTTTTAATGTTTCACAATTTTTATTTTTATGAGATTTCACTGGGGAGGATGGTCCTCTCCTCCACTGCAAGAATGACATCTAGTGGGCATATGTATCACATACACAAAAGTCTTTACACACCCGCACTGGGGTGCTGCACACTGTCTGTTATGCAGTGGAGGCTGCTGAGGGGAGGACTGCTCATAATAATGGCTGGAACGGAACCAATGGAATGGCATCAAACACATGGAAACTATGTGTTTGATGTAGTTGATACCATTTCACTAATTGGCTCCAGCCATTAACACAAGCTCGTTCTCCCCAATTAAGGTGCCACCAACCTCCTGTGCATTATTGCCTCAATGAAACCAGGCCTATAATTATATTCTTCAAACTAAACGAGCTGTGACCTGTGTCTTTCTCTTTGAGACAGATTATATTGAATGTGAATGATATCTAGAGTCAGTTAGGAACAGAAAGCTTTGGAGCGTAAGTTGGAAGAGGGGGGGAGCGAGAGAAGGAGCAGAAGAAGCAGAGAGAAAAGGAGGAGTGGTGGAAACGCAGACAGAGTCTTTGAGGAGGAGCTGAGGAGGATAGAATAAGGCAATGTTGGTTAGATAGTTCATATCATCCGTTTCTCCCATTTTCCGTTTTTATGTTATATTATTGTCTGTCTGTAGCATCACCCTACACACATGGAGGAGATGAGAGACAGAAGAGAAGCTTCAACAAAAGTTGCGGGCCAGATTCAATCACATTTCTTTTTTATATGCCAGCACTAAAACATTGGCTATGGGAAGGGACTAGTGCGGAAGTGTTTTCAGATTGGGCTGATCTTTCTTTTCAGTTTTTATTGGTTACCTACTCGTCTCCATTCTCTCACACTAACCAGGACCTGATCAGCAGCCTCCTGAGACAGATGGAAGAGGAGATGAGGGTTTTTGAGTAGGCGCAGGAGGAAGATGCACCAGTCTCCCTGAAGGGCGGTCATCACTATCCAGGCTGCCCTCAGAGGCCTCCCGGCATGCTGTTCCAGGCACACCGTTGGACATGGGTGGAGCTCCACCACAGAAGAGAGGAACAGAGAAGGTGTGAGGAGGAGGAAGGAAAGGGAGGAGATGTGTAGGAGAGAACAGGAGGAGCTGAATCAAATCAAATCACATTTATTTATAAAGCCCTTTTTACATCAGTAGGTGTCACAAAGTGCTTATACAGAAACCCAGCTTAAAACCCCAAAATAGCAAGCAATGCAGATGTAGAAGCACGGTGGCCAGGAAAAACTCCCTAGAATGTCAGGAACCTAGGAAGAAACCTAGAGAGGAATTAGGCTCTGAGGGATGGCCAGACCTCTTCTGGCTGTGCCGGGTGGAGATTATAAGAGTACATGGCCATTAAGGCTAGATCGTTCTTCAAGATGTTCAAACATTCATAGATGACCAGCAGGGTCAAATAATAATCACAGTGGTTGTAGAGGATGCAACAGGTCAGCACCTCAGGAGAAAACGTCAGTTGGATTTTAATAGTTGAACGTTCAGAGGTCAAGACAGCAGGTGTGGTAGAGAGAGGAAGGGAGAGAGAGAGAGAGAGAGAGAGAGAGAGAGAGAGAGAGGGAGAGAGGGTCGAAAACAGCAGGTTGGGACAAGGTAGCACGTTGGGTGAACAGATCAGGGTTCAATAGCCGCAGGCAGAACAGCAGAAACTGGATCAGCAGCACGACCAGGTGTCAACAGGCCAGGTAGGCCTGAGGCATGGCCTTAGGGCTCAGGTCTCCCAGGAGCGGGGAGAGAGAGAGAGAGATGAGAATATTAGAGGGAACATACTTAAGTTCACACAGGTCACCAGATAAGACAGGAGAATTTCACAAGATAGGACAAACTGACCCTAGCCCCCCGGCACATAGATTACTGCAGCATAGATACTGAAGGCTGGACAGGGCCAACCAGGCAGGATATAACCCCACCCACTTTGCCAAAGCACAGCCCCCACACCAGTAGAGGGATATCAACAGACCACCAACTTACTACCTGAGACAAGGCTGAGTATATATAGCCCACGAAGATCTCCTCCACCGCACGAGCCCGAGGGGGAGCAAAACCAGACAGGAAGATCACGTCGGTGACTCAACCCACTCAAGTTGAGTATAGCAAAAAATCCTTGCACGACATGATACACCCCTCCTAAGGACAGCATGCAAAAGCACTAGTAAGCCAGTGAGTCCCAGTGGAGAGAGGGGAGGTGGCCAGGCAGAGACAATAGGGCGGTTCGTCCCTCCAGTGCCTTGCTGTTCTCCATCGCACCCCTTGGCCAGACTACACTCAATCATAGCTACTACTGAGATGAGTCTTCAGCAAAGACATAAAGGGTGAGACTGAGTCAGCGTCTCTCAAATGGATAGCCAGACCATTACATAAAAATGTAGCTTTATCGGAGAAAGCCCTGCCTCCAGCTGTTTGCTTAGAAATTCTAGGGGAAATAAGGAGGCCTGTTTCTTGTGACCATAGCGTACATGTTAGTATGTATGGCAGGACCAGGATAGGTAGGAGCAAGTCCATGCAATGTTATGTAGGTTAGCAGTAAAACCTTGAAATACGCCCTAGCCTTAACAGGAAGCCAGTGTAGAGGCTAGCACTGGAGTAATATTATGCATTTTTCTGGTTCTAGGCAAGATTATAGCATCCGTATTTAGCACTAACCAAAGTTTATTTAGTTATCTACAGAGGCTTGCGAAGGTATTCATCCCCCTCTGCATTTTTCCTATTTTGTTGCCTTACAACCTGGAATTAAAATACATTTTTTGGGGGTTGTATATTTTGATTTACACAACATGCCTACCACTTTGAGGTACTACTTTATATTGTGAAATTAACAAAAAACAAGTGAAAAAAAGAAAGAAAACTTGAGCGTGCATAACTATTCACCCCACCAAAGTCAATACTTCGTAGAGCCACCTTTTGCAGCAATTACAGCTGCAAGTCATTGGTGTATGTCTCTATAAGCTTGGCACATCTAGCCACTGGTATTTTTGCACATTCTTCAAGGCAAAACTGCTCCAGCTCCTTCAAGTTGGAAGGGTTCCGCTGGTGTACCACAATCTTTAAGTCATACCACAGATTCTCAATTGGATTGAGGTCTGGGCTTTGACTAGGCCATTCCAAGACATTTACATTTTTCCCCCTTAAACCACTCGAGTGTTGCTTTAGCAGTATGCTTAGGGTCATTGTCCTGCTGGAAGGTGAACCTCCATCCCAGTCACAAATCTCTGGAAGACTGAAACAGATTTCCCTCAAAAATGTCCATGTATGTAGCACCATCCATCTTTCCTCCAATTCTGACCAGTTTCCCAGTCCCTGCCAATGAAAAACATCCCCACATTATGATGCTGCCACCACCATGCTTCATTATGGGGATGGTGTTCTCGGGTGATTGAGAGGTGTTCTGTTTGCAGCAGACATAGCATTTTCCTTGATGACCAAAAAGCTCAATTTTAGTCTCATCTGACCAGAGTACCTTTGGTGAACACCAAACGTGTTTGCTTATTTTTTTCTGGCAACTCTTCCGTAAAGCCCAACTCTGTGGGGTGTATGGCTTTAAGTGGTCCTATGGATAGATACTCCAATCTCCGCTGTGGAGCTTTGCAGCTCCTTCAGGGTTATCTTTGGTCTCTTTGTTGCCTCTCTGATTAATGCCCTCCTTGTCTGGTCTGAGAGTTTTGGTGGGCTGCCCTCTCTTGGCAGGTTTGTTGTGGTGCTATATTCTTTCCATTTTTTAACAATGGATTTAATAGTGCTCTGTGGCATGTTCAAAGTTTTGGATATTTGTTTATAACCCAACCCTGATCTGTACTTCTCCACAACTTTGTCCTTGACCTGTTTGGAGAGCTCCTTGGTCTTCATATCGCCACTTGCTTGATGGTTCCCCTTGCTTAGTTATGTTGCAGACTCTGGGGCCTTTCAGAACAGGTATACTGAGATCATGTGACAGATCACGTGACACTTAAATAATGTCCCCCTGTGTGCAATCTAACAAATTATGTGACTTCTGAAGGTAATTGGTTGCACCAAAACCTTTTTAGGGGCTTCATAGCAAAGGGAGGGAAAACATCTGCATGCACCACCTTTCCATTTTTAAAGTTATTTTTTTCCGTTTTACTTCACCAATTTGGACTATTTTGTGTATGTCCATGACATGAAGTCCAAATAAAAATACATTTTAATTACAGGTTGTAATGATACAAAATAGGAAAAACACCAAGGGGGTGAATACTTTTGCAAGGCCCTGTATATGGGTAGCCAGAGAGTAGAGCATTGCAGGAGTCTAATCTAGAAGTGACAAAAGCATGGATTAGATTTTATGCATAATTTTTTGACAAAAAGTTTCAGATTTTTGAAAATTTACAAAGATGATAAAAAGCTGCCCTTGAAATATTCTTGATATGTTTGTCAAAAGAGTGATCAGGGTCCAGAATAACGCTGAGGTTCTTCACAGTTTTATTTGAGACGACTGTATAACCATCAATATTAATTGTCAGCTCAAACCGCAGATCTCTTTGTTTCTTGGGACCTAAAACTAGCATCTCTGTTTTGTCTGAGTTAAAAAAAAAAAAAAAAATGCCACCATCCACTTCCTTACGTCTGAAACACAGGCTTCCAAGGTAGGCAATTTTGGGGCTTCACCATGTAGTTTAGTTGGAATAGTGTCCAGAAGGCAGCTGGAAGGTTTAGAGGCTATGGCCATTTTCACGAACGTGTCGAGAGATGCAGGATTAAAAAACTTGAGTGACTCCATTGATCCTTGGTCCTGGCAGTTTTATGCAGACTCAGGACAACTGAGTTTTGGAGAAATACACAGAGGATTTATTTTCGTCGAAGAAGTTCATAAATTCATCACTGCTGAAGAGAAGGCCATCCTCAATTGGGAAATGCTGCTTTTTAGTGAGCTTTGCAACAGTATCAAAATGCATTTTGTATTGTTTTTGAGTGCTCTTCGATATTGCACGGTCCTGTCTTTCCAAACTAGTCGGAAGACTTACAGTCTGGTGGAGCTACGTTACAATTTTCTGGAAGCTTGCTTCAAGGCTGGGGTATTTTCTGTATACCAGGGAGCTAATTTCTTGTGACACATGTTTTTAGGTTTTTAGAGGTGCTACTGCCTCTAGGGTATTACGGAAGGTTAAATGTAAATCTTCAGTTAGGAGGTAAAATTATTTTTGTACTTGGATAGGTGGAGGGAGTCTGGAAGGGCATATAGGAATCTTTGGGTTGTCCGAGAATTCAGAGCGCAGCTTTTGATAATCGCTACCATCAGTCCTGTGTCATGCCAACAGTAAGACCATTCATGTGTGGGGTTGCTTCTCAGCCAAGGGAGGGGGCTCACTCACCATTTTGCCTAAGAACACAGCCATGAAAAAAGAATGGTACCAACACATCCTCCGAGAGCAACTTCTCCCAACCATCCAGGAACAGTTTGGTGACGAACAATGCCTTTTCCAGCATGATGGAGCAACCTTGCCATAAGGCAAAGTGGTAACTAAGTGGCTCGGGGAACAAAACATTGATATTTTGGGTCCATGGCCAGGAAACTCCCCAGACCTTAATCCCATTGAGAACTTGTGGTCAATCCTCAAGAGGCGGGTGGACAAACAAAACCCCACACATTCTGACAAACGCTAAGCATTGATTATGCAAGAATGGGCTGCCATCAGTCAGGATATGGCCCAGAAGTTAATTGACAGCATGCCAGGGTGGATTGTATAGGTCTTGAAAAAGTAGGGTGAACACTGCAAATATTGACTCTTTGCATCAACTTCCTGTAATTGTCAATAAAAGCCTTTGACACGTATGAAATGCTTGTAATTGCACTTCAGCAATCCATAGTAGCATCTGACAAAAATATCTAAAGACACTGAAGCAGCAAACTTTGTGGAAATTAATATTTGTGTCATTCTCAAAACTTTTGGCCACGACTGTATATACTCTATTGAGACCCAATCACTGGACACTTTAATAAATGGATCACCAGTTGCTTTAATGAATGCCATTTTAAATAATGGCACTTTAATAATGTTTACATATCTTACATTATTCATATCACATGTATATACTGTATTTTATACCATCTACTGCACCTTGCCTATGCCGCTCGGCCATCGCTCATCCATATACTTATATATACATATTCTCATTCACCCCTTTAGATTTGTGTGTATTAGGTAGTTGTTGGGAATTGTTAGATTACTTGTTAAATATTACTGTACTGTTGGAACTAGGAGCACAAGCATTTCACTACACTCACATTAACATCCGCTAACCACGTTTACGTGACCAATAAAATTAGATTTTGGATTTGATTTACATGCAACACCTCATACTGTCCGTCACAGTGATAAAAAAAGAGATAAAATGAACATGCTCTGATTGTCATGCCTGTACGGGACAACTCGATTACGTTTGTGGACTGTGAGAATCTGGCTAAACTCAGAGTTCTTCTACTTTGTCGGAACTGTCTGACATCCATCCAGGTGGTGCTGTGGGCCTGGACATTCTGGAGCTCTCCCACAACTCTATCACCCACATTGGTAAGCTGACCTCGGGATCCCTCTTTAAACATTAAATAGCCACTTTATACCTCAAATTCTCCAACACCAGAGATCACATGTATGAAACACAGTGATTTGATATGTTTTGAAGTTTAAAAAAAATACAAGATAACTACCCGTTATTGACGTCTCTGGTTGTAACCACTGCTGTCCACTAGAGAGCAGTATATCTCTTTTGCAGCCTCTGGACTTAGTCTCCACTCCACTGTTGCTGCTGCTCAATATGTATTGAAATGTGACTTAGTTACCGTGAATAGCAGACCAGGCGTCAGGCCTCAAGTCGTGAATTGATATTACCTGCCTGAAAAGACCATCAATGCTTTTTTATTGGCAGTTTAGGCTTCAATGTTACTAAAACGTTAACCTTGGCCCCTCACTGAAATTAGATCTTCGCTTCATATGAATTCTACTTCAGCCCCTTCTACACACAATCACATTTTGTCCTTAATACTCTTTTGGGTATGCAATTGAAACATCAACATGTCATTATCTACCACACACTAAAAACAAATGGTTCTATATAGTTGAAAATAGGGATTATTTGGCTTGTAAGTGGATCACTTTTTGGTGCTATATAGAACCATGCTCATAAGGTTTAAAATGGAACCGTTATGTTGCTATAAAGAACCCTTTCCTAAGGTTCTATGAATAACTATTTAAAAAAAAGTTCTATATAGCCCCAAAAAAGGTTCCGCTATTGTTACAACCCTTTTTAGGGGTTCCCAACTTTTTCACTCAGGCCCCCCTTCCATCATTGGGAAACATTTTGCAGGTTTAAAGCTTATTTCCTGCAATTATACACATTTTGTCATGGGATGCAGAGACCATTTGGCCTTTTCAATGCTCATTTTCTTGCAATTCTATACATTTTTGCCATGTCTAAATGTGTATTCATGTGATATTTGAGTAGCTCAAATATTACAAAATCTATGGTCTAAAAAAACGAGCGAAGAAATCGTTAGCTGATATGGGCAAGTTGACCTGGAGATTTATGTCAAGTTAAAAATAGCTCTCTAAGGTATGCAATGACTGACATGACCAGAGGAAAACTGATGATGCACTACCCCATTTTGAAATTGCACCTTGTGCATTCTTCTATTACAACTTTCAAGAGTAAGTTGAAAGCTGGATTGAGTTCCTTAAAAAAAAGTTTGGGAACCACTGCTGTACAGAACCCTTTATAATGTTTTTTTTTTTATATAACCTTCGTGGGAGAACAGTTCAATAAAGGACCTTTCTCAATCTTAAAGGTTCTAGAAATAACCTTTTGAAGAACAATAAGGGTTGTTTTTTCTAATTAACAAGTTATGCTAATTCTAGAACAGCTGGGAGTTCCTGATGGACTATTTGAGAACCACTGATTTAAACAACAGTTCTCAATTGATGCAAGGCCAGACATGAGCCTTTCACAGGACACCATCACTGGCCATAGTCATATTTTACACGTCATGGCACAACAGTGTAGATAAACTGGAAGGACACTCTCATGCACGGTTGCACAAAAAGCGCCGTGGTCAAACCACACCCCAAAATATTTGTATGAGCCTCCGCCCCTACTTTTTAAATTATCACTAAAAGTGAACAAACTGTTGTGAATAGCAAAGATCCATTGAAAGTCTAAGGGTTCTTTTAGTTATTATGATCACTCATAGAACCATCACCCTTCCCACAGAAACCTTCAGGAACCCTCATTTCTTAGTGTGTATTTATAGAACAATTTACATTAAATGCACAATAAAGTCTTCTTCGTCTTCTTCTTCTAAGATGCTCTGGAGCCGTTGAAGAGGCTGTAGAAGTTATTGCTGGACCACAACCAGCTGATCAGTATTACACGACTGAGAGAGGTGTACACGCTGCTGGACCTGTCTCCCAAATATATGTCCAGTGTAGAAAGCCTGGGACAACTGTGCTCTGCACAACACACTAGACCTGACGGGAAACACATAGTCAGCATATCAATGATTGTTAGTTAAGACCATGTGGGCCTAAATACCAGGGAAGTACCAGGGAAGTACCAGATGAAACCAACCCGGGTGTAAAATACTCCTGAATGTTGGATTACAGTATATGGAAACATTTTAAATAGCCTGGATGGATAGTTTTAGACACCCAGTAGCAGTTTGTTCTTCCTGACTTACTAACACTCACAACAGCTTTCTGCTGATGGCCGGCACCAATGAGTTGAAACTCACAGCAGGACTAAAACGTCTGACATTGACGAATTGGAGGCACTTAAGTGTTAAAGCAGCAGTAGTGCCTGTCAGCAGCGCTAGTAGCGGCCGTCAGTAACAGGTTAAAGTGTCCAGCATGGCTAGGTAAACTCTCTCTGTATATCTGTTTCTGTCTCTATATGTCTCCTCCTATCTCCCTCCCTCCCAGCCACCCGGTTTGAGAAACCAGGTCCTCCTGATAGAACTCTGTCTGGAGGACAACAGCAAGTCCTCACTGGAGGGCCTGACTGCCTGCTGGCTCCCCCTGATGCAGCCCCTCTCTGGGGCCCAAAACGTCATCTAATGCCAATGTAGCCAATGTTAATGGCCAGTTCTTATTTTTGTATTACATTTTTTTTGGTTTGCACTAGCTAATTAATTCAGTATTTGTAATAACCATTGTGTTTCTAAGAAATGTAATGTAATATTGCTGAATCATCAGTAAATATGACATGCATGTATTAATGTTTTACAGTATCACCCAAATAGTAAAAGGCATAAGATGATGCACACCCCAATTTCTTTTGTAGCGGTGCTGACTAAACAGAGAGTAAAAGAAAAAAACAGTTAAACTCTTAATTATCTTTCCAAACAATGAATGGGTAAAGCAACCTGTCGCCTCAATGACAGCCAGTCAACCTGTCGCCTCAATGACAGCCAGTCAACCTGTCGCCTCAATGACAGCCAGTCAACCTGTCGCCTCAATGACAGCCAGTCAACCTGTCAACAGCCAGTCAACCTGTCGCCTCAATGACAGCCAGTCAACCTGTCGCCTCACCATGTCGCCTCAATGACAGCCAGTCAACCTGTGGAACGCCTCAATGACAGCCAGTCAACCACCATGGGGGCCAGCCTTTTGACAATGACAGCCAGTCAACCTGTCGCCTCAATGACAGCCAGTCAACCTGTCGCCTCAATGACAGCCAGTCAACCTGTCGCCTCAATGACAGCCAGTCAACCTGTCGCCTCAATGACAGCCAGTCAACCTGTCGCCTCAATGACAGCCAGTCAACCTGTCGCCTCCAGTCAACCTGTCGCCTCAATGACAGCCAGTCAACCTGTCGCCTCAATGACAGCCAGTCAACCTGTCGCCTCAATGACAGCCAGTCAACCTGTCGCCTCAATGACAGCCAGTCAACCTGTCGCCTCAATGACAGCCAGTCAACCTGTCGCCTCAATGACAGCCAGTCAACCTGTCGACTCAATGACATCTAACATTTCCAAGTTTGTGGATCATCACATCAAACCCACGGTTGAGAATCTCCCGTCACATGTCAAAGACACTAGTCACATGATCTCATTGGGGGAGGGGCACAGTGCCAGAGGGCACCATATTGGCCAACATCCCACTCATTTGAGGTCCACAAGCCCTAAAACAAATGTACTCCAACAGAGACTCTACCCTTGCTCCATCCAGTGAAAGCGTCCTGCGACTCCCTTAACTGGTATTATCCAACAACTACTCTGTTTATGAATCAGACTTTTTTTCACCAAATTAGGGGTGTGGCAATAGGTTCCACTTTTGCCAGCAACTATGCTAATCTATATGTGGGACCATTTGAGGAAGAGCTCATTTACTAAACAGAGACACACTGTCCTGTCTAAAATCCTCATATGGAAGAGATACATAAATGTAAGTCTGTCCTCTTGGGGAGAAAGTCAGCAGGAGCTAAATGAATTAAACACGGCTAAATGAGAGCGATGGATATCACAATGCAGACTGATGGATCATTAAAGATAATGACACATCGCACACTGACTTGTACACAAAGCCCACAGACTGCAGCATCCTGCTACGTGCAGACAGTATGCATCCCCTCCCACCCAAGAATGGGTTACGACATATACCGTTTTGTAAGGTTAAACACATCTGTGGCCAACAGGCCGATTTTGACACCAATTGCTAAGAAAATGTCTGACAAATTCTAACTGAGAGGCTACAAATACAAGACTCTTACTGGTGAAAATATCCCAAATACACCGAGAGGAAGTACTCAAAACTAAGCCAACAAAGAAAAACAAAGCATACCAAGTGCTATCCTGAAAAAAAACAATGGTGTATTCTGCAATCTGACAAAAAAACAAATAGCACACCTTTTCCAGGAACCCCCCTTGGTTGGTCTACAAGCAAGGCCACAACATCGGGGAAAGCCTAGTGAGATCAGATCTGCCCCTTGAGCCCACTCAGCCCACTCAGACACTATCGGCACCCATCCCAAATGGGAATTACAGATGTGCTTCATGTGCAAAATGCAACAGCACCACAACAACATCCTTTTTTCAGATCCTCGCATACGGCTGAAAAATCCCTGTCAGGGGTGTCATCTCATGTTAGACATCTCATGTAAAAGACATCTCATGTAAGACATCTCATGTAAGACATCTCATGTAAAAGACATCTCATGTTAGACATCTCATGTAAGACATCTATCTCATCACCTGTTGTGCAGGAGACTTACGTTGGGCAAACGAAAAGACAATTAAAACAACCAATTGTTGAACACCGCAGCTCAATCAGGTGGAAGAACAATTACTACCCTACCTACTATGCCTTGTTTGAACCAAAAGAAGATAATAAATGAAATAATGAAACAATGATGAAAGTAAATGAAATGTAACAATAATGATTGTTGATATGAACATTATGTATTTATTCTATTATATCTAAATATGTTAACATAAAATGATGTAAATAAATGCCCCATGTATTCAACATCTTGACACGCTGCAAAATATTCATTTTTTTTAACAGTTCCACTTTTTCATCCCTCATTATCTTAATTTACTATGACACACCCCTCACTGTGTTCATTGGCTGCACTAATTGCACTGTTTATCGACATAACCTGGTTCAAGCGTTTACCGTCTAACCCCGAAAAAAAGTATATTTCAGTTGTACTTGCATTTGTATAAGAGAGAGTGGGGTACGTTGTTGAGCCACCCTTGCTTCTAGGAAAGCTTTCACAAAATTAATCATTTGACTAAATATTTAGGTCCTCATTTCATGGAGTCATTGGATGGAAGAAACCACATGATTCTTTAAAAAATATATATTTCACCTTTTTTTAACCAGGTAGGCTAGTTGAGAACAAGTTCTCATTTACAACTGTGACCTGGCCAAGATAAAGCAAAGCAGTGCGACACAAACAACAACACAGAGTTACACATGGAATAAACAAACATACCGTAGAAAAGGTCTATATACAGTGTGTGCAAATGAGGTACGATAAGGGAGGTATGGCAATAAATAGGCCATGGTGGCGAAGTAATTACAACATACCAATTAAACATTGGAGTGATCGATGTACAGAAGATGAACGTGTGAGTAGAGATACTGGGGTGCAAAGGAGAAAGATAAATAAATACAGTATGGGGATGAGGCAGTTGGATGGGCTGTTTACAGATGGTTTATGTACAGCTACAGTGATCTGTGAGCTACTCTGACAGCTGGTGCTTAAAGCTAGTGAGGGAGATATGAGTCTCCAGCTTCAGTGATTTTTGCAGTTCGTTCCAGTCATTGGCAGCAGAGAACTGGAAGGAAAGGTGGCCAAAGTAGGAATTGGCTTTGGGGGTGACCAGGGAGATATACATGCTGGAGCGCATGCTACAGGTGGGTGCCGCTATGGTGACCAGTGAGCTGAGATAAGGTGGGGCTTTACCTAGCAAAGACTTGTAGATGACCTGGAGTCAGTGGGTTTTTTCGACGAGTATGCATCGAGAGCCAGCCAAAGAGAGCGTACAGGTAGCAGTGGTTTGTTGAGTAGAGTGTTGGAGGCTATTTTGTAAGTGACATCGCCGAAGTCGAGGATCGGTAGGATGGTCAGTTTTACGAGGGTATTTTTGGCAGCATGAGTAAAGGATGCTTTGTGTCACACCCTGGTCGAAGTATTTTGTGTTTTTCTTCATGTATTTGGTCAGGCCAGGGTGTGACATGGGTTTTTGTATGTGGTGTTTAGCTTAGTGGGATTGTAGCTTAGTGGGGTGTTCTAGGAGAGTCTATGGCCGTCTGAAGTGGTTCTCAATCAGAGGCAGGTGTTTATCGTTGTCTCTGATTGGGAACCATATTTAGGCAGCCATATTCTTTGGTTGTATTGTGGGTGATTGTCCTTAGTGTCTTGATGTCCTTGTGCTGTGTTAGTTGACACAAGTATAGGCTGTTTTCGGTTTTCGTTTATTGTTTTGTTTTGTTTTGTAGTGTTTGTTGTTTATTCGTGTTTACGTTGTGTGATTAAACATGGATCGCAATATACACGCTGCAGTTTGGTCCGACTCTCCTTCACCACATAAAAACCGTGACAGAATCACCCACCCAACTCGGACCAAGCGGCGTGGTAAACAGCAGCGACGACAGCAGCAGCAGCAGCAGCAACAACAGCGGCCAGCATCACAGGAGGAATGGACATGGGAGGATGTATTGGACGGCAAGGGTTGCTACACCTGGGAGGAGATCCTGGCGGGAAAGGATCACCTTCCATGGGAACAGGTGGAGGCAGTTAGGAGAGCAGAGGCAGCCGGAGAGAGGAGCCGGCAATATGAGGAGGCAGCACAGGTACGAGAGGCAGCCCCAAAAAATGTTTTGGGGGGGGGGGGGCAGACGAGGTGTGATACTAAGCCAGGTAGCAGACATGAGCTCACGCCTCGTGCTTATTATAAGCAGCGCATTACTGGTCAGGCACCGTGTTATGCGGTTAAGCGCACGGTGTCGCCAGTGCGTTCCCATAGCCCGGTGCGCTATAGGCAAGCCCCCCGACAGTGCCATGCGAGTGTGGGCATTGAGCCAGGGCGTATGGTGCCTGCTCAGCGGGTCTGGTCGCCGGTACGCAGTTTTGGTCCAGGTTATCCTGCGCCGGCTCTGCGTGCTGTGTCTCCGGGGCGCTGGGAGGGTGCAGTGCGTCCTCTGCCTGCGCTCCACTCGTGCCGGGGAAATGTGGGAGTGGAGCCTAAGGGAGAGGTGCGTGTAGTAAGCACTAGATCTCCCGTGCTTACCCACAGCCCGGTCCTTCAGGCTCCTCCTAACACCAAGCCTCCTGAAGGTCTCCCCAGCCTGGTGGTTCCTGTGGCAGCCCCACGGACCAGGCTGTCTCTCTGTCTCCTCCCTGCAGGTGGTCCCGTCTGTCCGGCGCTGCTGCCGGAGTCTCCCGCCTGTCCGGCGCTGCTGCCGGAGTCTCCCGCCTGTCCGGCGCTGCTGCCGGAGTCTCCCGCCTGTCCGGCGCTGCTGCCGGAGTCTCCCGCCTGTCCGGCGCTGCTGCCGGAGTCTCCCGCCTGTCCGGCGCTGCTGCTCCTCAGCCCAGAGGCGCCAGAGCCCCTCAGCCCAGAGGCGCCAGAGCCCCTCAGCCCTGAGCTTCCTTTCACTCCTGAGCTTCTTTTCACTCCTGAGCTTCTTTTCACTCCTGAGCTTCTTTTCACTCCTGAGCTTCTTTTCACTCCCGAGCTTCCCCTCAGTCCCGAGCTTCCCCTCAGTCCCGAGCTTCCCCTCAGTCCCGAGCTTCACCTCAGTCCCGATCTGCTCCTCAGTCTAGTGGGGTTCTGGGTGAGGAATACTAGGCCATGGTTGGCGGCGAGTGTGGACTATCTAGGGACGCAAGGAGAGGGGACTAAGAGATTTACTGAGTGGGGTCCACGTCCCGTGCCGGAGCCGCCACCATGGACGGACGCCCACCCAGACCCTCCCTATTGATTTGAGGTGCGTTCGGGAGTCCGCACCTTAGGGGGGGGTTCTGCAGGGAGGAGACAGAGAGACAGCCTGGTGCGTGGGGCTGCCACAGGAACCACCAGGCTGGGGAGACCTTCAGGAGGCGGGGGAGCACTGGAGCTCTGGTGCGCAACCTTGGCACCACTTCCCCAGGCTGGACAACAACTCTAGCCCGGACCCTCCAGAGCGCAGGCACAGGTTGAACCGGGCTGTGGGTAAGCACGGGAGATCTAGTGCTTACTACACGCACCTCTCCCTTAGGCTCCACTCCCACATTTGAACCATATTTAGGCAGCCATATTATTTGGTTGTATTGTGGGTGATTGTCCTTAGTGTCTTGATGTCCTTGTGCTGTGTTAGTTGACACAAGTATAGGCTGTTTTCGGTTTTCGTTTAGTTTATTGTTTTGTAGTGTTTGTGTTTATTCGTGTTTACGTTGTGTGATTAAACATGGATCGCAATATACACGCTGCAGTTTGGTCCGACTCTCCTTCACCACATGAAAACCGTGACAATTTGTTGTGAAATAGGAAGCCAATTCTATGTTTAATTTTGGATTGGAGATGCTTAATGTGAGTCTGGAAGGAGAGTTTACAGTCCAGCCAGATACCTAGGTATTTGTAGTTGTCCACACATTCTAAGTCAGAACCGTCCAGAGTATTGATGCTGGACGGGCGGGCAGGTGCGGGCAGCGATCGGTTGAAGACCATGCATTTAGTTTTACTTGCATTTAAGAGCAGTTGGAGGCCACAGAAGGAGAGTTGTATGGCATTGAGCTCGTCTGGAGGTTAGTTAGCACAGTGTCCAAAGAAGGACCAGAAGTATATAGAATGGTGTCGTCTGCGTAGAGGTGGATCAATGTTCCTGCGTTAGCAGAGACTGTGTTCACGGTAAACGCTGCATATGTCTACTCAGTAGGTAATTACCTATACATTTCGATTGCGACCTAAGGTAGAATAAAACATTCCATCTGAACACTGGATCTTCCTGTCATTTGTGGTCTTCACAGTTTATGACTGACAATTCCTGTATAACTTTTATGAAGCGTGAAATGGCAAATATTTTTAAATGATAAGGTGTTCTAGTCGTAATATTGGCTTAGATGATGCCCGGATCTCTCAAGAACTGTTATGACTGGATTTAATAATACGAGTTGTCTACTACTCTTTTAAAAACATGTCACTGAGCAAACACTTAAGAACCATGATTAACACACCTATTTGTCACTGCCTTTTCCTCTACTGTATAGGCCTACCTGCATTCTGTCTACGTACATTTTTGCAATCAACACCCACCCAGACATATGGGTTGTTTTTACCAGGGGTGCCCCACAGTCGGCCACAATGGAGCCTAAATATTCCCAATGAACTGTACCTAACCTCCAATGCCAACGGTGGAGTTAGCCCCCTGTATTTTCCAACTCTCCCCCCGGCCCTTTCATCCAGGTCCAGTGATAACACCGGCTAAACTAAAGCACCAAAAGGAGATTGCTAAGAATTAAACTTCCAGCAGCCCTCATCCAGGGGAAGAGGAAAGCACTCAGCCTGATTAACCAGACTTTTAAGAGCCTGTTTTTTCTAGGAAGTCTTCACTAAATGAAATATACGAAGCCAGGTTAGGTTAGGTTTGAACCCGATAGAGAGAGACGGATGGGATGGAGGTTCCGGACACACCTGGAGCGAGTCTAGCCAGAGCCAAGATGGAACACTAGTCTGTTCCCTAGTTAGCGAGAGAAGGAGCTGCATGTACATCACTCTGGGCTCTGCTATAGATACATATATAGTAAGACATTTATTAAAATGAGCCAAGCATTTCCTGAGTTCTTTCATTTCGAATCTTGTTCATTAAACACACATAACCAGTGGCACGTAAATACAAAGCACGTTGTTTTCCACCCAAGAACATTTAGCTAGTGTCATTCATGGAAGTCATTATGTGTGTCATGACTTGTGCCCACTTCAATGAGCTCATGTGATGATCAAAGGTTTATTATGGTTTTCACTTCGTTACAAGGGGGTCCGGTCGGCCAGACGACGAGCCTGTAGGGCTGGAATCTAATCCTTGTTTGTGTGAGAGCGGTGAAGTGGGGCTCATCAAAACCCCATTTCCGTGACTATGCACTGCACAGCCTGTGACCTAGTACTAGAGTAATTTCTGTTGCACATGGGGGTTCAGGGGTTTCTTTTCAGTTGTTTTCTTTTTATAAACACAATTTTTCAACTCAATATTACATTTAAACATTTTATAATGGCTGATACGTACAGACGCCAGTATAATTATGCATTATTCAGATCATCACAGAAAACAAATGTAAGCCGAATCAATTTGATGCATTTGTAAACTGTCAGTCTGTAATACTGAAAGCGTTTTCTAATGCGTTTCTTTTTACAGTTTCACTTTGGCATAGATCGAACCGACCACATTTGGCCATGCATGTTCGCTTTGGAGACAATTTTTTGCTTCTGGCAGATTTTGGGGATTCCTCGGCTTCAACATCCTTAGCCTAAGGCCACTGTTACTTTTCTCAGATATGGACTTTCAGTGGAACAGCCATCCCCCTCACAGTTCACCATCAGCTGTTTCAGCTTAAGCCAGTGTCCCAAATGTGGCCCGGCATACATCTCCTCTATGAATAGTGCACTACATAGGAGTGCACTACATAGGAAATAGGTGCACTACATAGGAAATAGGGTGCCATTTGTGATGCAAACGAACTCACTCACACTTCAGCTCTAAAGATAAAAAAAAAAATGTAATAAAAAAATATATGTATTTTATGTTTGAGACTCTTCAAAGTGACCACCCTTTGCCTGGACAGCTTTGCAGACTCTTGGCATTCCCTCAACCAGCATCATGAGGTAGTCACCTGGAATGCATTTCAATTAACATGTGTGCCTTGTTACAAGTTAATTTGTGGAATTTCTTTCCTTCTTAATTAATGTGTTTGAGCCAATCAGTTGTGTTGTGACAAGGTAGGGATGGTATACAGAAGTAAGCCCTATTTGGTAAAATACCAAGGCAATATTATGGCAAGAACAGATCAAATATGCAAAGAGAAACGACAGTCCATCATTACTTTAAGACAGTTAAGGTCAGGCAATGTGGAAAATTTGTGCTCAGCACATGTGGGAACTCCTTCAAGACTGTTGGAAAAGCTGGTTGAGAGAATGCCAAGAGTGTGCAAAGCTGTCAAGGAGAAGGGTGGTTACTTTGAATCTCAAATATAAAATGTTTGTTTACTACATGATTCCGCATGTGTTATTTCATAGTTTTGATATATTCACTATTATTATATAATGTAGAAAATAGTAAAAATAAAGACAAACCTTGATGAGTAGGTGTGTCCAAACTTTTGACTGGTCCTGTATGTGTATATATATGTATGTATATGTGTATATCTATATACGAGCTGACAAGGTACAAATCTGTCATTCTGCCCCTGAACAGGCAGTTAACCCACTGCTCCTAGGCCGTCATTTACATTTACATTTAAGTCATTTAGCAGACGCTCTTATCCAGAGCGACTTACAAATTGGTGCATTCACCTTATGACATCCATGTCATTGAAAATAAGAATTTGTTCTTAACTGACTTGCCTAGTTAAATAAAGGTAAAAAAATAAAAAATATACACATCATATATACACATATACATACATACATACATACATACATATACACACATATATATATACATATATAAAAAATAAAATAAATAAATACTCTTTTGCCCCACTGTATCTGTATATATATATTTTTAAATAAAATACGTGGAGGATTGGAAATGATGCAGACATTTACATTGATGGAAGCTACAACATGCAATATTAAAGCTGATCTACCACCTAAAAATAAAAAAATACATTTGATAAATAAAGACAATGTTCATCTGTTTTTGTAAATGATTTAAAGACAGTAACCTTTGCAGACGGACACCCCTAGACAGAGAGAACACCAACATAGACCAGCGGTCAACCCTTACCTTCCTGGCCTCACCATAATTTTGTTTCACAAAAGATGAAATGCAGTGGTGTCTACTGGTATGGGTCAGACCAAGGACTCCCATGGCTTGGGGGGGACAACAGTGCTCCCCTCCCTTCACCCCTGCCCATGCTCCCTGCAGTCCCCCCCGGGCGGTAGACAATGAGCCTTTCTGGGAGTAGAGCAGGGACCACCACAGCTAGTTAACCTCTGGCACAAGTCTCTACCCAGGCCCGAGACAAGGTCCAGAGAGGCTGTGGCTCAGGCCTGTATAGTAAAGCTGGTAAGGTTGTGTAGAGATCCTGGGATTTACCATGCTTTGTAAAGTTTTACAACACTCTGGATAGAAATGAAAGGTATTTTGGGTAAAATGTCCTTACTTTCTCTATATGTTTCCATCCTATGTATTGACACATTTATTAAACACAAATATTTTGCCTCAATGGTACATTACCATCCTCAGTTCACATAGTGTAAATGGGGTCGAAGTACCTTTGTGAACAAATCCCAGTATATTTTCCATTAAAATGTATAATTTCAGTTCCATCACGTGCTTGGCCTGCAGTACTAGTAGCCCCAGGGAAGCACGTATTTGCCTTGGCACACTGTTCCCCCCCATGTAACTGCTCTCCACAGGTCCTATTTCACCCTGCCAAGACAATATGACGCTAATTCTTTAATAACAGAATTAAATTAATTAACCCATTATTTATCCAACCCTAAATGGAACTTGCTATACCTATATATTTCCCCCCTTGACTATTCACATCATTTTCCTTACCTTTTATAGGCCTCAATTTCCCTTCGATCCTGTGGTGAACTGGCAGGTATGAGGAGGTTTAGATCGAGGGGTCCCCTTCTTTTGGTTCCCCCCTCAATCCAATTGAATAGCAGTGGCATTATGAAGGCCAGGCTGTACTACCTAGGCCTTAGGGCTAGTGGGCAGACTGTGTATTGTGGTGTACTGTGTACCCCAGATGCTCTGGCTGCCGTAAGGGTCTCAGATTGATAGGGGGGTAAGCGGAACCAAGCGTTGCTAATAGACTTATTAAGTTTCCATTGAGGTGGCTTTGTACCAACTACCCTCTATGAAAGAGACATTATATGGGATTACAGAACTGACCCCCACACAGCCTTTTCAATGCATACACTGTATTAGATAATCGAATACTGTTATTCTTGAAGGTATTCATGAATTATGTATCTATGTTAGCCATTGCTTATGTACTGCAGTAGGCTTAATATATGAGAGAGGACGGAATGTACGTTACACAACCGAGAACAACATAAAACATTTTTTGACTTTAGTGATCTTCATATGAACATGTGTATGTGTTTGCAGAGGAGCGCTCTCTCCCCTGGATGCTCAAAGGCTCTCCCTCCAGCACCATGATGAAGCTCTGCAGCTGGCTGAGGAGCACAGATATGCTCACGAATACGTAGACACCACCGTCACTGACAAACAAGGTGACAAGGGTTAGCGGGCCCCCTGCTGAAAAGTCTTTTACGTAGAGGATATTGTGAGACATGGTGGTGTCAACCTGAAAACAAGACCACATGTGGTTCCCCCTTGCCATCATCAGCCCAGCCAATGACAATAGTGAGGACAAGACTTGTGAGAAGCAGGCTCAGCCGCCAGCACTCAGGTCCAAAAGCAGTCCAAGGAGTGTGTCCACTAGGGAAGATTTGAATCCAGCACCTCCCCTGAGGAAAAATTAAAAATGACTCCCGCCAAGCCATCCCCAATCCCCAAAACAAGCTGGACATGAAAATGTAAAGTGATTTATGATTTGTTGTTGTTGAATTCTTTCATAGTTCTTTCTCAAATTATTTAGTTGTTTCTCAACTCTATTTGTTTCTGCCAATGAGCATTTGTCATTGGAACTTCCCACATTTGATTGATGTCAAAAGTCTTATTCTCTCTAACACACAGTCATCATTAATCAGGCCTATCTCTTCTCAGCCAGAAGAGTGTGTATCTTTGATATGAGCTTGTTATAGACAGGCTGGATTTCTCTGGTCTCTCTGCAAGCAAGATGTTTAAACAGAAATAGATTCACGGGCTGCGTCCAAAATGGCACCCTATTCCCTTTGTATTGCATTACTTTAGACCAGGGCCCATTAGTGTCTGGTCAAAAGTAGCGCACTATTTAGGGAATAGAGTGTCATTTGGAACTCACACATTGTCTGAGAAATTGAGGGTATGACATCATGTATATTTCTTCGGAACAGAATGGCAGCGTGGTGACGTCAGAAGATCCAGCTGTCCAGCTCCAGAAGAGGGCCGAGGTGAAGAAGGAGGAAGAGTTGACGTAGGACCCAGCCATACTGGGTCAGTGCAGAGCCGTCTGGAGACAGGTTACGCTGAGACTGCCATCCAAGTAAGCCAGGGTCACAGGTAACTGGGCTGCGAGTGACTTCTTGGAACACTTCAACAGGACTTTTAGACTGGGCTCGCTGACAGGTTTTTCAACGGTGTCTATGGAAATACAAGACTATCTACTCAGAAATTATTGTCTTGCTTTGATCAATCCCGCAAATATATACATTTTTTTCAGTTGATCAGCTTTTATAGAAATGCAATTTCTCTTTTCTAATAGCTGTCCAGTAACGTTTCGGAGAATGTTTTAAATGAATTAATGTTAATTAAGTAATGTTTAAATTAATAATAAACATAGATTGTATGCAATGCTAATGTTAATTTCCAGGCCTTATGCGATATCAAGCCTTACTTAGGTTATCCTGTGAGAGAATTTAGTAGATTTCTTCTGAAACCTCACCTCTCGTCTCGCTCTACCCTCTTCGCCTCCTCTCTCTCTCTCTCTCTCTCTCTCTTTCTCTCTCTCTGTACTTGATGGGCCCTTGAGGAGCCTGGAGTTGGGGGATAAAATGATTAATCAGATTCCAGAGTTTTGCAGTAGTGGGAGCGCTGAGGATACCAGATTCCAGTACTGCTCACTTCGTGAAGGGATCCCTTTGGGAATTCTGAGGATTTAGAACCCTCGCTGGCTTTCCATTTGTCTCCTAGCGCCAAAGTCACACAGAGTTCAAACAACAGATCACTCTGCAATTAAACAGAGGTTAACATGTTTTATCTTCCTAATGGGATAACACGCAATATTTAGCTTTGTCCGTGATTCATGGCTTCTTCCTCTGGTACCTTCATTCCTCCAGGCAGTTTGGAGGGGCTTCGCTCTGAGGAAGAGGCTAGCTGCTGCTCTGGCCCAGGCTCGGTGCTTCCACCTGGGGGACCACGAGGCCCTGGAGGTGGATGTGGATGAATTTGTCTTTGATGAGGTAGGCAGTAGGTCCAAACGTTATAGACTGAATTTCTCTGGGCTGATTGATCTGAACCTCAACCCCATGTCAACCTGACCTCACGGAGCACTTCGCCAAACAAACCCGCAGAGGGAATTGAAAAACAGCAATGCTTTGTACTGTAGTCCTGTCTGTTATTGTCGTTGTTGTTTCACACTGAAGATGATTAAATCTCCTCTCCCCTGGGTTGTAAACGGACGGCCCTATAGAGAGACTGGATGATCACCCCTTTATCTGACGACTCGTCTCCCAAAACCTTCACTCTCCTCCATTCCCAGACCAGCTGCCTGCACCAAAGGTATCACACAGCACCGCCTGGGAAAGATCATAGAAAACCCTCCCTCCCTCCTTTTCTCCCTCGTCTTCTAGTCCTCCAGGACCCGACACAACTCTCACTGATTAATCCTCCAATTTATTACCTTGAAAAACACAATTACTTTTAGGAGGCCTCAAACTTCCTTTACATCAGCAGATGTCATTTTTCATCTGTGCCGAGGCCCTTTTTCTTTCCTTCATTACCTCTCTCTGGCTCTTTACTTTGGACGAGTCTTGCAGGCAGGACTCTACATTACGGTAGCTAGCCACTCTGCTAGCTGATACGTTGCAGCTGCCGCCACGGCCGGGCTGACTTTAACGCTAGCTAACGTGCACATCAAAGGGGTGGATAAACTATTTAAACTATTTACCACTTCTACAGAGAGGAGGGAGAGGTTTTTAAAATGTCATTAAGCTACGTAAGATGTGACTTTGACGTTAGGGTCTTTAGGGAATGAAAATGGGGGATTTTAGAAATATATAATGGCTTTCCTCATTTAGGCTCAATTATTTAGAATACCAAATTTTTGGAGGGTAGTGTTCTAGGTGTTCGCACAGCTCCTGTTTGCTTTACAAAACATTTAGAACACCTGTTAAACACTTGTTAAATACGCTACATGAACACAACCTTCTGTCTTCTGACTGTGTTTACTATATTTCCGTGCCCTCTACACCTACCAGAAGCCACCCACCAGGCAAGCCTCCCTGTGCTTCTGTGGATGCAGACCGTTTCCCCTGACAGCATTAGCTGGTAGGAAACTGAGTCGGCATGGCCGACAAGTAATTTTTAGGTAGTTCTCACAGAGCCAACATTGATGCAATAATCGTCAATCACAGTGCCTTTATAAATGCTATTCTTTCCACATAAAATCACAGTTGATGAGGTGTGGATTGATTTATTTCAGGACTAAATCTCCCGCCTCTGTGTCAGGGCCCAGTGGTCTTTCTGGGAGATCAGAGAAGATTCTGGTAGGTAGGGAGTGGTAAGTAGGGTCACAAAGGAGGTACATAAACTCAGCAAAAAAAGAAATGTCCTCTCACTGTCAACTGCGTTTATTTTCAGCAAACATAACACGCGTAAATATTTGCAGGAACATAACAAGATTCAACAACTGAGACATAAACTGAACAAGTTGCACAGACTTATGACTAACAGAAATTGAATAATGTGTCCCTGAAAAAAGGGGGATGTCAAAATCAAAAGTAACAGTCAGTATCTGGTGTGGCCACCAGCTGCATTAAGTATTGCAGTGCATCTCCTCCTCATGGACTGCACCAAATTTGCCAGTTCTTGCTGTGAGATGTTACCCCACTCTTCCACCAAGGCACCTGCAAGTTCCCGGACATTTCTGGGGGGAATGGCCCTAGCCCTCACCCTCCGATCCAACAGGTCCCAGACGTGCTCAATGGGATTGAGATCCGGGCTCTTCGCTAGCCATTGCAGAACACTGACATTCCTGTCTTGCAGGAAATCACGCACAGAACAAGCAGTATGGCTGGTGGCATTGTCATGCTGGAAGGTCATGTCAGGATGAGCCTGCAGGAAGGGTACCACATGAGGGAGGAGGATGTCTTCCCTGTAACACACAGCATTGAGATTGCCTGCAATGACAACAAACTCAGCCCAGCCCGATGATGCTGTGAGACACCACCCCAGACCATGACGGAACCTCCACCTCCAAATCGATCCCGCTCCAGAGTACAGGCCTCGGTGTAACGATCATTCCTTCGACAATAAACGCGAATCCAACCATCACCCCTGGTGAGACAAAACCGCAACTTGTCAGTGAAGAGCACTTTTTGACAGTCCTGTCTGGTCCAGCAACAGTGGTGTCTGGTGAGGCCTTACAACAGGCCTACAAGCCCTCAGTCCAGCCGCTCAGCCTAAGGCGGACAGTCTGAGCACTGATGGAGGGATTGTGCGTTCCTTGTGTAACTCGGGCTGTTGTTGTTGCCATCCTGTACCTGTCCCGCAGGTGTGATGTTCAGATGTACCGATCCTGTGCAGGTGTTGTTACATGTGGTCTGCCACTGCGAGGACAATCAGCTGTCCGTCCTGTCTCCCTGTAGTTCTGTCTTAGGCGTCTCACAGTACGGACATTGCAATTTATTGTCTTGGCCACATCTGCAGTCCTCATGCCTCCTTGCAGCATGCCTAAGGCACGTTCACGCAACTGAGCAGGGACCCTGGGCATCTTTCTTTTGGTGTTTTTCAGAGAAAGGCCTCTTTGGTGTCCTAACTGTGACCTTAATTGCCTACCGTCGGTAAGCTGTTAGTGTCTTAACGACCGTTCCACAGGTGCATGTTCATTAATTGTTTATGGTTCATTGAACAAGCATGGTTACCAGTGATTAAACCATTTACAATGAAGAGCTGTGAAGTTATTTGGATGTTTAACAATTATCTTTGAAAGACAGTGTCCTGAAAAAGGGACGTTTCTTTTTTAAATTTCCTGTACATTTCTGTAAAATTTGGACATTAAACCCAACTCTGTCTTGTATGCTGTACCCTCATGGGACAAATGCTGTTTGTCACGGTCAATGTGTGAGTGTTGTAGTGCTGATGTTTTAGATAGATTGAGCATGTGTCATTGTCACCCCAGCGAGTTCACTGCCGGGCCAAGAAGATGAAGTCCAAGAAGCAGCGGCAGAGAAGTACTGGGTGAGTCTGCAGAAATCAATTAAACACGTTTGATAGAAAACAAATATTATTTGAACCCAGGCCAACATTTTTTTAAACTTTATTTACAGATATTCAACTGACTTAAGCACCTATAACTGAAACAAACCCCCATGGAACCTACCTCGTCTTGGCTCCCCTTTCTCCTCTCTGTCACTCCATCTCATCTCTTTATTTTTTAAACTATATTGCCACGCTAGCAGCATTGAGACTTTCCTCCCTGTGTATTGTTAATCAGCCGTAACAGAAAGCGGAGGTAAGAGGTCTTGCCCCGTCGCCTCCTATTGGGCCCAGCCTGAGATGCCTTACAGGAAACAGCATTAATCAAACCAACTGGTGGCTTTCCATTCCAACCAACCAGACGCTCTCTCCGAGCCATCGTCCCTGAGACGGTTTTCATTACCGTGGGTCAATTACTGTGGCTACATGCAGTGATACGTGACCTCACCCCCAGGTCTGGTCCAGAACAGTGGTCCTGCCACGCTCATGTAGACTAGGCAGACAGAGGCTGCTCTTTGATCAGGATTGTTAGAGCATGACTCCACAGTACCAAAGCTCTAGATCAAGTCATCTCTCTCTGGCTCTCGATCGCTCTCTCTCTCTGTGTGCAAAATGGGTATGTGTCAACTGTCATCTGCCCCAGTAGAGCATGCAGAGTGTTAGGCTCTCTGCATGTCATCAATGGTCACTCTGCAGATCATTTCAAGTCAGTCTCAAGTCAAAGTCGAGTCTTGAGGCTCCAAGTCAAGTCTGAAGTTGTATTTTTTCTTCCCTACGTCGAGTTTCAAGTCATCAAATTTGTGACTCGAGTCCAAGTCAGGTGACTCAAGTCCACAACTCTGACTCTTACTATCGGTGTGCAATAAATAGAAACAATTAGAGATTATGGCCTGACAACGAAATTAAAGGCACATGAACGTGGTAAATAGCAGGACATGAAGTTGTTTGGGATTACAAATGATAAACAAGACGATTGTGTTTCAGCAGGGCTTTGTTGATGACCTGAAGTGTGAAATTGAGTTAAGTGCTGGGGAGGTAGGCCACTGAGGGGTTCCAGACTGAACAAACTGCAGGCCTCTTGTCTTATATGAATAGGGTTGTGGGGGGTAGTAGTCTCCTGGTTTGGGTCGGTTGGTTCGTGAGGAGCCGGTGGAGGGGTATCTAAATTGTGGGGGGTGGCTAGTCTGGGTTGGGTTGGGAGGTTGAGGTAGGTGGGTTGAGAACGGTGCTGGTAGAAGAAACAGATAAACTAGTGGGGGGGGACTAGACTCAATAGACTCCCCCTCCAGACCAGTCCAATAGACTAACAATACAGATAGGTCCAAAAAAGGGAGAGGGTAAATATTTTCTCCTCTTTTCATGAAAACTCTTTGCGGCTGCTTCCCGGCCCTGCTACCCTCTCTCCGGGTATGTAAGCCGATACCCATTTCAAGTGGGTTACTAATGTCCAGCACATCCACACAAAGAGACCGGATAAAATAAACACGCCGCGTCGGATATCTCGGAAAGAATCTGTCATGGGTTTGGGGCTAATCACCTCCAGAAGGGGCTTGACTCGAAGCCTGAAACGTTAGCCCCTGCCGGGGAGCGCTGGCTGGGCTGGCTGGCTGAGCCTGTGGCGCTGGCTGGGGATGGGGATGGATCCGAGGGGGTGCCTTTCACAGGTCAGCACCAGGGGAAGCAGAGGAGAGGGGAGGCAGCCCAGCCAAAGCAAGCCTGCCGATGGAGAGAGACCCAGAAACCCCCCAGACCTAGAACCAGACCCCGGCCGGCCAGCAAGCCTCCACACCAGCCACCCACCCAGCAGTCTAGCCCAGACGCCTGCAAAAAGCAGGTTGACATGTATTGTCATTTGTCTTGCCCTCAAGGCAGAACTGAGCGATTTCAGCTAGATGGGCCAGCTGCAATGTCGAAATTGGCTATATCGTAAAAATGTATGGAATCAAAAATTAGCTTTTTGGTCTTAATTTAAGGTTAGGCTTAGGCATTATGGTTAGCAGTGTGTTTCAAGTTAGGGTTAAGCTTAGGGTTAGGTTTAAAATCAGATTTTCTGACACTGTGGCTGTGCCAGCTAGTGACCACTCTGCAGAGCTGCCTCCAGGGTAAGATTCATGACAATAAATGCCAACCTGCCTGTAAAAAGCCAGCGGGAGCCGTTTCAATCCAGAATCCCAGCGGGTTTGGGTTACGCTTTTAACAGGGTTCCCCTCTGTAAGATCAGAAACCCAATGATGGTGGGGAGGGAGGAGAGGGGGTTAGCAGGAGGGGGAGGGGGAGGGTGACAAGTCCAAGGCTGCCTTTGTAATGGCACCCTATGTCCTTTAGGTTCCTGGTCAGAAATGGTGCACTTTGTAGGGATTAGTGTGCCATTTCAGACACACGCTAAGTCCACACTCTGCAAAGCAAGGGCCGTTTTGATGAATAGTCAAGACCAGGGAGGAGGAAAAATACTGGGAAAGATGCTGAAATATGGTTGTTTGGATGGACTGGAAGTGTTCATTAGACTTGCTTATCCAAAGTTCTGACCCACTTGATAGAGAATTTAGCATCACAGGGAAGGAGTCTGGAAATAATTCATCTGCGCTTCAAAATATACATAAATTATGCAGTAAAGATGTCATATTTAACATTGCTTCAGCCATGTCTAACCATTTGGTAACTTGTTTTATTTATTGGGTGTGTACCTGACTGTTACCTCAGTGATTTAAGTTCTCATGTCATGCTCTCAAATTGAACAATTACATGGAAGAAGCAGCCTGTTTGCTTTCACTCTCTGTTTTCATTGCCAATTTTATATGGTTTGATATGGATTAATACCGTGGACTTAAGTGACAAGCATCAGTGTTTTAGTTTCACGAATCACATATCATTCTGAATATGTAAACAACACAATTGAACATCGAGGGTCGAAAACACAGTGCGCGAGCGGCTCCTACATGCTTGACTTAGCCAGAACTGCTGTGAACTATCAACATGGACGAGGGGGAAAATGCTGTTGTTGTATGCAAGGATATAACATCCTGATTTTGATTTGGTAGGAAAATGGTAAAGCATTTTTTGGGTTGAAATGTTAAATCCAAAATGGGATCATATTGGAAAAATATGTCAAAATGACAAGCGTAAAATGCTACATTTGCGAAGTTGTACTGTGTATGGAAATAGTGCAAGCATATAGCTAATGGCGAGTCAGTATAGCACACCAATTGTTAATTGTTTGAATTATAGCATGAACATAAAGCACTCACTAAATATTTTCATATCAAAGAAAGTCATACCACGGCTTTCCTGTTTATTATGTAGAGGGACTTTGATCTGCGTGAATTGGAGCAGGCCAGGTGCCGGGCCAGCCCAGCCTCCTCCCGTTCGTTCATAAAGACCTATTATTATAGTGTCTGTGGCCTGTGTGTGTCCATGGCCCGCGTCGCCTGCCTGTTGACCGCTGGGTGACCGTGTGTGGTTTGCTCTCTGGAGGTGAAGGCTTGACCCCTGGGCGAAGGAAAGTAGGAGACATGCCCCTATGATAAAAGCTGACCTCTCCCTCCCTACTTCTCCTCTTTAAGTCTGGCGGTGGACTCCCCACAGGGGCATTTCCACCGCAGGGCAGGGCAGGAGGCCATGCTGGAGAGAGAGGGAGTGAGAGAGGAGGGGGGAGAGAGACGCTCATAATAGCTTCTGGTGAAATCTATGCAGATCCTATGAGGCTAGTTTAGCTATCTGATTTGAAAAGATTTATTGAGCCCCTAAAATGTTGCAAGTATTCCTTAGTATTGATTTATCTTTATCCCCCTCGGCAAGCCTCAGAATACCAATGATGCTTTCTCATACAATTACTCACAATGTTGACTGTTCCAAGTTACTCAGAGCTGTAGCTTTGCATGAGTTGAATGTAAGTAACTATCCAAATCAAACAACACTTGTATTAATCACATCACAACATTTAGCTATATACTCCATAACTTACTTGCGTGCATCTAACTACCTTGTTATTCCCTACATACACTGTGCATGACCTTGATGTTTTTTCCCATGAGTTGCGGGTGAGGGGGGTAACTTGCGCCTACGACGTGCCTCTCCTTTACGACCTGGTAGCTGCAGGCCATGACCCCCCCACCCATCCAGATTGTCTCAGGCCCCCACTGCACCACCCTGAGCTGATTCTCTCTCTGATATCATGACAGCCAGGAATCCCTCCTGCCTCCATCCTGCCCCCTGCCTCGATAGAAAGACCTGGAGATTGGATAATGTGCTTAAGAGCCCCACTTAACAGGCGTGACTCCTCTCGGCTTCCTGATGTCCTGGAGCAGGGGAACAGGACAGGGGGTTAGGAACATGGGGGTAAGAGGAAGGTAGGAGGGCAGCAGGACAGGGGGCTGCATGGGTGTGAGGGTGGGGGTGAGGAAGAGGGTGAGGAAGAGGAGCGGGGGGGAGATGGAAGGAGTGATAGTATGTCTGGGCAGGGGGTGAGGAAGAGGGGAAGTTGGAAGGAGTACTGGACAAGGGGCTGAGGGTGAGGAACACGGGGAGGTGGAAGGAGTGCTACAGGGCGAGGAAGAGAAGGTGGAATGAGTACTGGACAGGGGGCTGAGGGTGAGGAAGAGGGGAAGGTGGAATGAGTGCTACAGGGCTGGGGTGAAGCTGGGGCTGAAAGTGGGATGGGGCGAGGGAAAGGTGGAAGGAGGGCTAGCTATATGTCTGGACTGTAATTTAACACTAACCTCCCTACTCCCCTTTGGGCCATCGTGCGTCCTGGTCCTATCAACATCATGCCATAGACAAACTTCTGGGTGTGTTGGTCTGATCACATTTATTCTGTATTGTTGTAATGCCCTTTCCTTGAGTTTTAAGGCATTACTAAAATATATATTTAGATATGATATATATATATATATAAAGTCGGAGAAGGCGGTATTAAAACGTATGGAAAACAGATTGTTTACGTTCAACTAAAACATGTGCCACTTTTACTTTCTGCACTCTGAAGTGTGAATGACCATTTTCTGGCCTTACCGCCTCGGGGGAAGCATCCATCACTGGACATTTTTATTGGGTTCTCAATTAACCCATGACAACTGTAAACTATAAACCTTTTCTCCCCTTTTACTGCTGGGCCAAAAGCATGAAAATGAGTTAAATAAATGCGTCTTCAGATCCAGCACCAGGCTGTCAAAATGAATGATCAATTCACGCCCATCTTAGACCACATTACTGTCGGCAGTGTGTCGGCGGGCCGTGGACAGGGTGTAAATGTTTACTTTGAATTACGGCCCTTATTATGGGATTTTCATTGTTGTTCGTAAATCATCGACCTGCCTCTCGGATTTGTCGGCTTTCTCTGTTTGATACTTTGCTCAAATTAATTTAATTTCTCAAGAACACACACATACGCAAACACATACAAACCCTCAAGGGAACCCCAAACTCTCCTGGCTGTTGCGTCATTCAACGACTCAAAGTGTATTATAGTAATGCCCCCAGAGCCCTCCAAACAAATGGCTACTTTAAGCCCCAACATAAACGCTGTGAGCTTTAGCTAAGCACTGATCTCTCGCTCCTCCAGCTCAGGGGGGAAACCTAGCGGCCGACTTGTCAAACGTTGCCATAATCCAGGCTCCATTTGTTTATTTGTCCTTGCGCCGGTCCCAAATGTCACCCTATTCCCTATGTAATGTATTAACCCATACGGCTCGGGTCAAAAGTAGTGCACTATATAGGGAAAAAGGGTGACATTTGGGATGTAGGCCTGGTGTTGGTGTGCATTTGTTAACACAACCTCCCTCTTTCCTATATCAATTATCCCTCACATAATTTGCCACCCCACCTGATAGACATTGCAATAGAAGGACTGGGCAGGGCAGCAGCTGTGTGATTTTCCTGTAACTTGTCATCAGGGATGTTTAAATGAAAGAGAGAGCGAGACGAACAACATTAATCTTGCTTGACGTTTATTTTATATTTACTGTTAAGTGCAGCTCGCCCAGCAGTACTAGCCCCAGGGGGAACAGGCAGATGGACCATACGCGGTTGAACCACGAAGCATCAGGGAGAGTGGACCATACGCGTTTGAACCAAGAACACACTTACCAGTGGCTCCACAACCCAGGCTGTGCACTCTGACAGCAGACACCCTGATAGGTTAGGTTCTCTGGGCCTGATTCATACACGGCATTGTAAATGGCTGCAACTCGTATCCAACATACAGAAAGATGACAGTGAAGTTGAGTAGGTAAGATTCTATTATTGTCGGTTATATGCAGGGGATGGGAATGAAATGGATATTACATGGGTATTACTTCTTTGGCCCATTATAAAAGCTAAGGTAATGTTCTAGAATCGAATCGTTCCAGCAAGTAATGTCCCAAGAACAGTCTAAAAAAAAAGTAAATGCTTCTTTACACGTAAATAATAGCCTAATTTAGGAAAGTATACAGACAGCTTTTTTTTTTATGTAGTTACGTTACAGAAGTGAGGACGCTTGACATTCTGAACAGTACATATGTATTTGTTGAAAATGTCCATCGTTTTCGCAAAAAAACATACTGGTCGAAAGGACCAGTAACAAACGCAATGGATGCGTCAGTGATCTGCTATGATATATCCAAGGCAATTTGTGTTGAAGTGAAGGAGAGAAACTACCACGTTGATGGAGAGTGACCACTAATAGCAGAGCACTGAAACCTTAGTTTGTCTGCAGGGAACATTCCCTCCCAGAGTCTGAACCAGACATACTGAACAGAGGCCGAGTGCAGCTTCTGGTGAATTAAGCCCCTTTATTTTTGACTCACTCTACTTTCCTCCTACGACTGATTGACTTTCGCTGAGTACGTTTAAGGCCTTTTTTCCCTTGTTCCAGTGTAATGACACTTTCCATTTGATCGACTCACGGCAATTTTTTTATTTCATTTGTAGAAATACCAGTGTCGATGTGTGGTTTGCGCAGAGCACAGAATTATGTTGATGCTTCTCAGCTCTTTGAAGTTGAAATGTACAGGTCTCCCTGTGCAAAATATGAGGCCGTTTAAATGATGATCACTAGCTAAATATAACCACCCTCTTTTCTCTTTCTTCAACTACACACTGCCTTTCTGCCTTGAGAACATAGTTAGTTGTTGAAAATGTGGAGCCAGTTGCGTGAGAAATATCATGTTTGACCTTATTTTAACAGTGTGTGTGTGTGTGTGTGTGTGTGTGTGTGTGTGTGTGTGTGTGTGTGTGCACACGTGCGTGTGTTTGCAGGCTGTAGCAGGGTACAGAGCGGGTCCAGACCAGGCCCCTGGGTCGTGAGCCAGCGAAACTTCAACCTCCCCGCCTCGCAAAGAACACAATCAAGCTCAGAGAAACTCCATGGGCCGTGGGGCAACCAAGTGTACTTACTTAAGTATTTACTTCAGGTAAAGTTGGGGTCAGTTCCATCTCAGTTCAGGGAATAAACTGAACTTCCAATTTTCCTTAATACATTTTACTGAGTAAGATTTTTTAAATTGGAATTGGAATTTCAGTTTATTTCCCGAATTGAAATGCAATTGACCCCCACCCAGCTATTCAGCCCAGCTATTACCTTCCAAAATGCCATGTCTTGTTTTACTATTTGTTGGTTATATAAAACGCACCACTGTACATCTGTGTTTACCACTGTTTTATATCTCATTCACATTTGTTCATTTGTAAATAGATTCTGAAGGTTTACATACTGCTGTAGTGCAATTTCAAAATATTTGTCCTCTCAAGAACACTTTAGATTTTCCTTGACCAGGTTCTTATTTTTTAGGCTGAAGTTAGCCGGAATGTTTGTCCTATTGTACATTCCATTTGCAACTTATTCCATTGAAATGCCACTAAAGACAGAAAACTAAGTCAGAGTGAAAAACATGGGGGCTGATTGAATTATTGAGATCAAATGTGTGTGTGTGTGATAGCAGGCACACGTGTGCATTGGACTTATCTAGCAAGACACACGCCCTGTATAATGAAAACCAATTGCCAATAAGCACTTCTTCCATTATCTCACTGCAATCACTGTAGCTCAGGGTGAGATGAGAGGCCTGGACAGCACACGTTCCAAACAAACTACTGTAATAAACCTGATGTATAGTAGGTTATGATAATATAAGAGGAATGTGTGTGTTTTCTGTGCGTGTGTGTTTTATGGCTTTGAGTGTTTGTGCATTGTGCATGCGTTGTGTGAATGTTGGTTGTATGTATGCGTGCGTTGTATGTATGCATCTGTTCCTTTGCGGTGTGTGTGTGTGTGTGTGTGTGTGTGTGTGTGTGTGTGTGTGTGTGTGTGTGTGTGTGTGTGTGTGTGTGTGTGTGTGTGTGTGTGTGTGTGTGTGTGTGTGTGTGTGTGTGTGTGTGTGTGTGTGTGTGCAGAGTGGGGATAACGGGTCCATCTTAATGCCCCGGGTCGATCTGGAAGCTCGGAGTGGGGTCTAGAAGGGGACAGAGCGCTGTGAGCATTGCTCCCCGACAGGAAACGGGTATGAAAAAAAAAAAACATTTCAGAGAAGAATGACTGGCCCTTCTGTCAAACAGACTTTAGCTCAGGAGTTTGAGTGACAAAGATGCTACTGACAGGGAGGCCACAAGCAGATGACCAGATTAAACAAGCTGCAGGAATCTAAAGAAGAAGGCAAACGTTCCTTCCTAATGAAATGAAATGAGATTCCGATGATGATTTAGAAATGATATCCACGATGGCAGCGACTTGCTGCATACTAAAGACATCGCTGTAGGACTAGGATCGGGTGGGAAAGTAAGAGAAAGGCCCTCTCTCTAATCAAACAACACTTATCAAATTGTCGAGAGTAAATTGAGTTATGCATGTGTAAGCCGGGCAAATCTTTCATAAACTGCATTTAATTAGCACATAATCAAAAAGTTATTTAATTAATAAATGGTAGCAGCTCTTGGCAACTCGCCTACAAAGGAAAGCAGCAGTCCCATAGACTGAAAGCTCTCTGTTGAAAATACATATAAATCAGGGGTAGTCAGTTTGCCAGTTTGAAGCATCAACAATATTGAAATATTTCCGTTTCCGCTGAAGGAGTGTAGACTACACCAAAGTCAAGTTTCGAAGTCAAAGGTTCACTTACTTTGCCATGACAGTAAAGTTAATGTCAATACTATATAACCTATTGCAATGCGATACCCACCGCTCGCTGGGGTGGTGCCATAAAGTGACATTTCAGCCCCACAAAATATTTTCACTACTTGTGAAGAGGAAACCACTTAAGTTGCGTATCTACTGCCTAAATGTTGTTCCCATTCAAAGCTAATGGGAGTAAAACGACTGAGAACTATTTGTTTGGTCACAGCGGTTGATGGAATTTGTGGCCATTTATTTATTTCCTTACTTTTTAATAGCATGACCGTTGAAAATAGCAACTAAATGACCAACACGTGTGTCAATAAAGACAAGATTTGTTTTGGCCTCTGTTTTTGATTCGGAGCAAAACAAATAAATACAAATATATTTTATTAACAGACATTTCAACACACAAGTTCTCAATAGGTTCTCCAAACAAACACAAAAGGACCCCTGTGGTTGATTGTGTTACAATAGTACATTAACAACATGCTCAGGGAACTTTGGCGACTACTAAGGTTTTTTTAAACCTCCCGCTTTGGGCTGGATGTGTCAATGTGTAGTTCATTTTAAAGTGGTAATGCCAGAGAATATTTTGTTTGGAGGATATAATGGCACGGGTATTGGGCTCATGACGAAGTCAAGGGCCAGCAAACATTGCCAATATATCTTCCCAGTCGTTCGTTCTAAATGTTCCATTGCCATACTGGCTGCCAACGTTCTTATCCCTTGCTTGCTAGCTAGCCAGAAAACAGCATTTTAGCAGCATTTACATTTGTTTAAGCTGTTTTCTAGTGACATTTATTTGGACACATCCATAACAATGAGCTATTGAGGTGTGATTTTCCCTGGCATAGAATATGTGCTCACTCGTCAGGACACTGTTGTTCAGAGGAGCTAGCCAACAACACAGCTAACACAATCACCTCAAACTAGAGCTGGAAAGACTGCAAACTAGCTGCACTTCGTTTCGTTTGACGTGTTTTCAATTGACATTTCCATACAATTGATGACAGCTTATTCGACTGGGTAAGAAACGCTGCCTGCCTGTATGTCTGTCTCATCCTGACACATTCATTACTATGGGATAGCTGGAGATCGAATTTGAATATTGAAACAATGTTGCAAATGTCGGAGAGACAGACAGCAAAGTTTATACAAATCCTCTGTTGATAACTAAATGTTAGTCTAAAAGAATATGAGATAATGTCTAGATGCTTTTTATAGTGGAGATTAAGTTTATAAAATGTCTGGCTGGGCTGATGAGACAGTGAATTGCGCAGTCAGATGGAACAGAGTACATAGGCATTTTTAACATCATAGATTTAGTCTGTGGTAACTTGTGGAATGGACACCAGCTGGAATGCGGTTTTAACCAATCAGCATCCAAGATTAGATCCACCCGTTGTATAAACATGCATAATCTATGAGAAGATATACTGCCTTACCTAAATTAGGCACAAAATCTCCTGTTTGAAAGCAACAGTTTCTGGAAGCTGTGCTGCGCCATTTTCCTTACATTTTCCCCTACGTGGTCCAGCCCCCTAGCAATTTGAGTTCAACCAATCAATGAGATTCAGGCCCTGGCCACATATCTGTATGTGATGTAGTATGCCATTTTCGGGGACCACTTTTAGCTCGTGAGCACTAGTTTCAGAATTACTCACTAAAAAGTGTACAAAAGTACTTGAGAATATCTTTAAATAAAATCAAACCATTCCCTACTTCATGATACTCCATTATGGACAGTAGCCGTATAGGTATTTTGAGCTGGTAAGTACCTGTAATGTGTGCTGTGCCACCCATCACACGCTGTCCCCTCTTGTTGTGCTCCCTATGAGGGGCTCGGCTGTTGAGCTGGGGCCCTGAGGCTGGTACACGTGGAACACTTCATGCCCACAGACACACTCCCTTTGTTCTTGTGTATGGAGAGCTTAGTGCTGATCCCCAGGTGAAATGCAATAGACTACAGTTGGCAGTTACCCCGGGGAGAACACTCAGAAAGAGTGAAGTTTAGTGGATTGTACTGTACATGAGCTGCTGTCCATACATTTCATTTGTGTGGTAGGATACACAAAGTAGTTGATGTACTGTATATTATATACAGTGCATTCAGAAAGTATTCAGTCCACTTGACCTTATGCATATTTTGTTAGGTCACAGCTTTATTCTGAAATTGATTAAATTGTTTTTTCCCCTCATTGTTTTTCCCCCTTTATCTACACACGATACCCCATCATGACAAAGCAAAAACAGGATTGTAGAAAGTTATGCAAATGTATTCAAATTAAAAATGAAATATCACATTTACATAAGTATTCCGAGCCTTTACTCAGTACTTTGTTGAAGCACCTTTGGCAGCGATTACAGACTTGAGTCTTCTTGGGTATGACGCTACAAGCTTGGCACACCTACATTTGAGGAGTTTCTCCCATTCTTCTCTGCAGATCCTCTAAAGCTCTGTCAGGTTGGATGGGGAGCGTTGTTTCACAGCTATTTTCAGGTCTCCCAGAGAATTTCGATCGGGTTCAAGTCCGGGCTTTGGCTGAGCAACACAAGGACATTCAGAGACTTGTCACAAAGCCACTCCTGTGTTGTTCTTCCTAGGTCTTGGCCTTTCTAGGGAGTTTTCCTAGCCACCGTGCTTCTACACCTGCATTACTTGCTGTTTGGGGTTTTAGGCTGGGTTTCTGTACAGCACTTTGAGATATCAGCTGATGTACGAAGGGCTATATAAATACATTTGATTTGATTTGTCTTGCCTGTGCGTTGGGTCGTTGTCCTGATGGAAGGTGAACCTTCCCCCAAGTCTGAGGTCCTGAGCACTCTGGAGCAGGTTTTCATCAAGGATCTCTCTATACTACGCTCCGTTCATCTTTCCCTCGATCCTGACTAGTCTCCCAGTCCCTGCAGCTGAAAAACATCCCCACTACATGATGCTGCCACATGCTTCACAGCAGGGATGGTGTCAGGTTTACTCCAGAAGTGACACTTGGCATTCAGGCCAAAGAGTTCAATCTTGGTTTCATCAGACCAGAGACTCTTGTTTTTCATGGTCTGGGAGTCTTTAGGTGCCTCTTGGCAAACTCCAAGCGGGCTGTCATGTGCCTTTTACTGAGCAGAGGCTTCCATCTGGAAACTCTACCATAAATGTCTGATTGGTGGAGTGCTGCAAATATGGTTGTCCTTCGGTAGGTTCTCTCATCTCCACAGAGGAACTCTAGAGCTCTGTCATCGTGACCTTCGGGTTCTTGGTCACCTCCCTGAAAAAGACCCTTCTCATTCGATTGCTCAGAATGATGGAGGCCACTGTGTTCTTGGGGACCTTCGATGCTGCAGACATGTTTTGTTATGCTTCCCCAGATCTGTGCCTTGACACAATCGAGCTCTCTGAGCTCGACCACCAATTCCTTCGAGCTCATGGCTTGGTTTTTGCTCTGACATGCACTGCCTTATATAGACAGGTGTGTGCTTTTCAAATCATGTTCAATTAATTTAATTAACAACAGGTGGACTCCAATCAAGTTGTAGAAACATCAAGGATGATCAGTGGAAACATGATGCAACTGAGCTCAATTTTGAGTCGCGTAGCAAAGGGTCTGAATACTTATGTTTAAAAGGTATCTGTTTTTAGATTTTAACTTAATTTGAAAACATTTCGAAAAACCATTAAAGTCATTATGGGTTATTGTGTGTAGATTACTGAGGATTTGTAAATGTTTTCATCCATTTTTGAATAAGACTGTAACATAACAAAATGTGGAAAAAGTCAAGGGTTCTGAATACTTTCCGAAGGCACTGTTTATTCAGTACTAGTCAAAAGTTTGGACACCTACTACTCATTCAATGTTTTTTCTTTATTTGTACTATTTTATACATTGTAGAATAATAGTGAATACATATAAATTAGGAGTAACCAAAAACATATTAAACAAATAAAAATGTATTTAATATTTGAGATTCTTCAAAGTAGCCACCCTTTGCCTTGATGGCAGCTTTGCACACCCTGGCATTCTCTCAACCAGCTTCCCCTGGAATGCTTTTCCAACAGTCTTGAAGGAGTTCCCACATATGCTGAACACTTGTTAACTGCTTTTCCTTCACTCTGCGGTCCAACTCATATCAAACCATCTCAATTGGCAGTCCTCATGAGAGCCAGTTTCATTATAAAGCTTAATGGTTTTTGCAAAGTTCTTGACATTTTCCGGATTGACAGACCTTCATGTCTAATAGTACTGTATAAATGTATATATACACAAAAGTATATGGACACCCTTTCAAATTAGTAGATTCGGCTATTTCAGCCACACCCGTTGCTGACAGGTGTATAAAATTGAGCACACAGCCTTGCAATCTCCAAACATTGGCAGTAGAATGGCCTTACTGATGAGCTCAGTGACTAACATTGTGGCACTGTCATAGGATGCAACCTTTTCAACAAATCAGTTTGTCAAATTTCAGCCCTCCTAGAGCTGCCCCGGTCAACTGTAAGTGCTGTTATTGTGAAGTGGAAACGTCTAGGAGCAACATTGGCTCAGCCATGAAGTGGTAGGCCACACAAGCTCACAGAATTGGACCACTGATTGCTGAAGCATGTAGCTCGTAAAAATCATATTTTCTCGGTTGCGAAACTCACTACCGAGTTCCAAACTGCCTCTGGAAGCAATATTAGCACAAAAATTGTTCGTCGGGAGCTTCATGAGATGGGTTTCCATGGCCGAGCAGCCACACACAAGCTTAAGATCACCAAGCACAACGCCAAGCTTCGGCTGGAGGGGTGTAAAGCTCGCCGCCATTGGACTCTGGAGCAGTGGAAACACATTCTCTGGAGTGATGAATTACACTTCACCATCTGGCAGTCTGAATTAAGAATCTGGGTTTGGCAGATGCCAGGAGAATGCTACCTGCCCCAATGCATAGTGCCAACTGTAAAGTTTGGTGGAGGAGGAATAATGGTCTGGAGTGGTTCTTCATGGTTCAGGCAAGACCCCTTAGTTCCAGTGAAGGGACATCTTAACGCTACAGCATGCAATGACATTCTATACGATTCTGTGATTACAACTTTGTGGCAACAGTTTGGGAAAAGCTATTTTCTGTTTCAACATGACAATGCCCCTGTGCACAAAGCGAGGTCCATATAGAAAAGGTTTGTCAAGATCGGTGTGGAAGAACTTGACTGGCCTGCACAGAGCTCTGATCTCAACCCCATCAAACACCTTTGTGACGAATTGGAATGCCGACTATGAGCCAGGCATAATTACCCAAGATCAGTACCCGACCTCACAAATGCTCTTGTGGCTGAATGGAAGCAAGTCTCTGCAGCAATGTTCCAAACTCTAGGGGCAAGCCTTCCCAGAAAAGTGGAGGCTGTAATAGCAGCAAAGGGGGGACCAACTCCATATTGATGCCCATGATTTTGGAGTGAGATGTACAACGAGCAGGTGTCCACATACATTTGTCCACGTAGTGAATGCGAAAATATTTCAATATATTTATCTTCAGTCAAGGAGCATCAAGGCAAAAATACTTTATCCTGAGAAATATTGATATGTGATATGCCAATATATGATGTAGTTCTGTTAGAATTGTATTTTTCTTTCCCTTTCTCTGCAGAAAATAAAGCACCTTCTCCCCAAATAGTGACCTCTGCGCCGTCTAAAAAGGAGCTCATGTGTTTCCGGGACAACCCCTTCCAGATGAGTGGTGGCTGGGGAGGGGGCAAGAAAAGGGACAAAATGCACTAGTAACAACAGATTTGTTAATCATAACAAGAAATGTGTTTAAGCTGCATTCACCGTATGTCTAAAACATTAACCAAGACAAAAATAATTCTGTTTGCAGTAACTTTTTGACAGTCACTTACAGTATATGCATGTGTTGACATTTCATTGTGACGTGAACTGTTTAACTTTCCTCCCCCCAAAAGTTGATGATGTTATTTGTCTGCTATGCAAAAATTCCTTATAGCTTCCTTTCCACTCTCAGCTTGGGATCCGTGGGTCTTCTGAAAATTAATTAAAAGCAATGGGAGAAAAATGAGCCCAAATATCTGCAGGCGTTTTCATTCTGGTCATTGTGCTCGGATATCACTGCCTTAATGCGACCACAGCCAACACCGGAACACATGGAGCAAAGTCCCAAAACGTTCAGCAAATGACACGGTTAATATGCAGATGATGGTCAGAATTAAGAAACAGAACTCCTCTGTTCCAATTGTTAGGGTGTGTGTGTGTGTGTGTGTGTGTGTGTGTGTGTGTGTGTGTGTGTGTGTGTGTGTGTGTGTGTGTGTGTGTGTGTGTGTGTGTGTGTGTGTGTGTGTGTGTGTGTGTGTGTGTGTGTGTGTGTGTGTGTATATTATGTTGTTGTTTTTTCTGACAAACTATAATGACTGGTCTTTGCTGTGGTATAGTACCCTTTTGGTAAAATAAAATTGAGAATGACAAGGCGTTTCATCTTAGGTGCTGCATATTGTATCTAAGAAAACATTTATTTACTTCAGATGACGAAGTGGCCCTTTTACTCCGCTGTTAATAATAATTATTTTAGAATATCACATTTATTTATCTTGATTATTATTATTAATCAAGATAAATAAATGTGATATTCTAAAATAATGATTCAATTGAAGTTTGTTTTTTTGATCTAATATATATATATATATATATGTGTGTATACAGTACATACACAGTAGTCTGCAGATTGGACTAAATCTGAAGCTACATTGCAGACTCGTGATTCAGAGATGTTGCCACACAGCATGTCAGAAACAGACGCAGCTTTGAGTAGAGCGCAAACATTGATGTTAGAATTAGAATGTTGTTTTCTTTATTACCAGTTGCAGATTACAGTAGTTATTGTTCAGTATATTTGGATTCCAGAATCCCTCCTACAGACACTGCCCTACCGGAGTATTGAGCCGATCTGGAGTTTTGTCTACAGACATGACTAGTGCCATTGATCCTGCCCAGCCCATTACGACTGTTAGGATTTGTAACCCAAGCGCACGGTTCTCCTTCAGGGGAAGATTGAACACCTGACCCCCTTCGGGAGGAGCCTGGAGCTTTTACATTGAGATGATTATCTCTTCTGGCCCATAGCACGGTCAGTGTTATCAGCCAATATTTGGGATTGGTGAGGATTCTATCGTTTACCCTGTCCACCATATAGTATCGCCTTGCTTAATCTCCCATATGTTTATTATTGTTTGTCTTGAATTGGGATTTTACAACATCTTCCCATGCAGGTCACATATTTGCAGACCCACTCATTTGAAGAACTTTGGATAATGCTCAGTATGTCAACCAGTGGCGGTTCGTGCCGTTCAAGATGAGAGAGGATGATTTGTTTTTAAAAAAATGATGAGCATGACCTTATTTCTATTACAGTTTATTGGATGACTGTCATTCATTTTCCGTTCACCCAGCTCAGTGTAACATCATTAGGTTTAGGCTACTACATGATACTCTAATTCTCCCTGTACCCATCATGAGTTTGCTACAACCTAGAAAATTAAACTTTACAACGCAGGTGTACAGGTCGAGATATTTTTGTTGTTGTAATCAAGGTGACAGACAGTGACACATTCAGTACCACCTTACACACTCTTGCCTGCATCTAGCTGATCTAGGGAGTAATCATTTGTCCAACAGTTTCTATTGGACAAATTAAGGTATGTTTATCCCTGTTTTGTTCCATTTGCTTCCATTTAAGAATTTCTTTTCAACAGAATCGGTGGAATGAATACAGCCCTAATCACACACAAACACAGTTCGCTTTCAGAGCAGCCACATGGAAATAGCATTATCACTTTGCTCGCTGTAATTCCTTCTCACATTTATGCACTATCCTCCTCTCTCACCTTTTCCCTTCGCTTGTGGACTTCAGTGAACAACACATCAGATGTATGTGACCAGGCAAAAAAAAACATTCCCAGCCAAACCGTCATATCATAACCTTTAACCGCTACACACAGCATACATTGTTGTCCCCATATTATCTAACATCATGGTCAACATAGCTAATAGAACTAACGTATTAGTAAATCCGCTACAGTCTTGCAGTACAGTCTACAGTAAGCAAGCAGTTTAGCAGTTACACCAAAAGCTTACTATGACTTGGAAGAGTTCCAGAGTTGGATAGCCATATATCCAGCTAGCTAACATAGCATCACTTTCTGTTTGAGTAGGCTAAAGTACCTAGCTAGCTAAGTAAGTGAAAATTAAAGTGAAAAAAATAATACTATATATAGATAGCTCTCGATCTCTCTCCCGCTCTCTCTTGCTTCTACTTCATTTTTGAAGACAAGTATTTGTTCAAAACTGTTCAACTATTGTATTTCTCTTTCTTTTAGTCAACTACTCACCACATGCTTTGCAATGCAGTGCTAGCTAGCTGTAGCTTATGCTTTCAGTACTAGATTAATTCTCTGATCCTTTGATTGGGTGGACAAAATGTCAGGTCTGATAGGTAGGAGGACATCCTCTGGAAGTTGTCATAATTACTGTGTAAATCCATGGAAGTGTATAAGAACCATGAGACTCTTAGGTTTTGTATTAAAGTCAATGTATCCAGAGGAGGACAGAAATAAGTTGCCATGGTCCTCCTCTTCCTCCTCTGAGGAACCTCCACTCATGTACACATTTAAATTCAGTACCACATGTGTTAGGATTTGGGATTGGGTGTGTCTCTACCAATTGGTTTCTCTTCCATTTATTATCGTTAACAGGATTTAAAAATCTGACTGTACACTGTCTTTCATTATAAGGCAGTAGAAGAATTCACTCCCCAACTTAACCCCTGTAATTCACACAATGTATTCAAGACTGTATCCGTTTGTTTGCCTAATAGATTACATTAGGCTTTACATAATCACACTGAACTCACGTTTGTGGTGAAATAAGTGTGCTTGCTGTATATTAGTCATGTAGACAGGAATATTAGAGGGTTTGGCAGTGAGAGAGAGAGAGAGAGAGAAGAAATCCCAATGTTAATCTGTCTGTGGTGAGGTGACCCAAACAGTGTAATAGAATACAGGAGGAGGTCTGAAGAGGAGCCCTGGGTCAAAGTGTTGTTAGTTCTTTAGTCTGTCTAGACAGAGTACATACTGTAGAAGCCAAAAAGGGCTGTGTTTAGACAGACCAACTAGTGGGGAAAACATCAGAATTGGGCTGCCTGTCTAAATGCAGCCATACTGGACTCTGCCTGATCAGGGCTGTGATATATCATGATTGAGTCTAACCTTGAGTTGAGTGGTCAACTTGAATTGTAGCATGAATGGTCAACTTCATAAATATAATCACAAATGTAGGTTAGTCTCTTACTATGTTTCTCCATTATTTCAGTTTTTGAGCACTAGGAATTTATAGATTTCAATTTTGCTTATGGTTTTCCCACTCACGGTTAGTAGTATAGCCATCTGACTTAAATATGGGTTCATCTTGGCCAGCTCTACCAGTGTTTATTATCATTTTAAATAGACTAGTAACCATAGAATCCGTCCCAGATGACATTTTACACTGACTCGGTGCCTGGGTTTGGAGGCATGCCTGTCAATGAGCATGCAAAACAAAAGACAAACAAACGAAAAGTAAACAAAAAATGAGCATAAATCAGTTGCTCGAACATTTTGTAACCATTTGGAGGGAGGTTTATATGGCGAATCATAGGCAGGCTGCAACAAAAATTAATAACTGCAAAAATAAACTTTGTTTGCTTTGAGAGTAGCCTTCAATATTTCTAAGAATTGAACGTGACTGATTAAAACGGACACTAAATCAGAGCTGGCACTGTGGCTTTGCCGAGCTCGAGACTTAGATAACGCGCTACTTCCAGGTATATGTATTATTTAGACCTAGGCTAAACCAGGCTGCTTTAGTGATCACTCGTTGGTCTGAAAAATAACTTTTTACTCGTTTCGGTTCTTAATTTGTACCATAATGATATTCAGATTATTTTCTTAAATCATTTATAAATTATTGCGCTTGAAAGTCGTTTTCTTCTAAGCAACAGTCTCAAAAAGCAGACATATATATTTTTTTAAATACCAACTTTTTAAAATTCACTTAAAAACATATCATTATTAGACACAATTTCAAACCCTACTGTATGGCAAACCCGCCGCAATTACAACCAACATCCTATCCACTTTCAAGAACTTGCCGCTCATGTTAGGAGTCCTCAGTCCACCGCCCACCAACAGGCCAAACTGCCGCAACCTTTTGGAATTTTCTCCTCAGCATGAGGCGGCATGGCGAGGTCACATTAGCAGCCCAATAAGACATCCCCCTGCACTCATTTTTTTTTTTCCTCGAGTGTCACGGTCCAACCCCAGGTATTATCATTGACCCGATAGCAAACCACAGCTAAGTATTGTCTGCATGGCAGTTGCTATTGGCCCACCGTATGGAAGGAGGAGGGTGGAAGAGAGTTCGGTTCGTGGCAATGTACTTCTTGTCATAAGGAGGGGGGCGTGTTTTCCTCTTATTTATTTACTGTTTATTGCAGACTTTTCCTCTTCAATGAAGCCCTATTACATTTATCTTCATTGCATCTTTATTTCATTTAAAGGTTAAGAATTATTATTATTATTATTTTACGCCTTTCTCGATTTTTGCATTGAACCCATATCACCCGAAATTGCTAGGCTTTGTGAAAGAATATATAGTGAAAAGGAAACACACACGTTTACGCAATTACGCACAACATGCTAATGCAGTGGTGGTGACTAATACATTTGTCCACACAATTGTTTCTCCCTGGCATATAAATTCACTCGTGTGGTTGTTCTCAAAACCATACCACGAATGCAGTATTAACTGTTTAATAGGTAAATGTATAATATCTGGCCATTCTGACATCGTGTCTTGCGTTATGTAGTTTGGTCTGCTAAATTGGACGGGGCATTGCATTCATTGCTTGTACAAGAATATGCCGGCCACATGGTTTAGTGTGAGTTGCAGTGAGTGCTGTATATTGCTCCTATTGGAAGTTCCAGGGACTCTCACTAAATCCGATTAACATTGCGGAACATTGAGAGATATAAACATGACACACAGATTCCATTGACATGTCCATGGCATCACTGTAAACGTCTTTATTCGTTTCCCAAAAGTTAAAAATAAGTTTTCCAAAGTGTCCTGTTGTGATAAAATTCCCACTTCACAAACATGCAGAACTATTAGCTCGGAAATACTGGAAGGCAAGCACCAATGAGGCACACCCAAACTTTAGCTATTACTAAATAGCCTATTTTTGGTAAAACTAAAATGCAAAATCCATATGATGCATTTGTCTAAATGCATTGCGAATTTTAAGCACCCGAGCGCCTTATAATGCGTATCATTCCATAATGATTCCTGCATTATGAACTTTCTTTGATCCCCTGTTAAAAACTGGTACATTATAGATTCAATTTGATAATAAGACATTCAACTCAATGGCTCGCGCTGACAGTGTACTAATCCATGCATGTTTCAGGCGTTATAGATTTAGAACATATCTGTATTGCAATATGGGCAATAGGCCCATATTAAACCTAAACCAAACAATACATGTTACTGAATTTAAAAAACCTTGCATAGCCTAATCAGAATATTTTTTTGCTGTGTTAATGCAACAAATGTGCTGAAACGTAACAACGAAAATGCCAAACGAGGGAAACGTTTATAATTATTATTATTATTAATAACAACAACAACAATAATAATAATAATAATACAGATGATGATGATTATTAGTATATATGCTACTGTAGAGCAAAGGAATTAGCACAATTTTGCACACAGCGGAGGTCTGTCTTTCAAAGCACACACATAAATCCGTCTTAATTGCTATGCCTATAATTTATCTAAAAAGCCACCTACACTTTGTATTGGCCTATAATTCATCATTTTAGAGAACGTATTGCATTTAAAAGCATCGTTTTGAAGTCCAAATAGTTGTAGATGTTTTAAATAACTCCATAAGTCGTTATACTGTGTATTTATATTTTCCTAAATATATTGCCATGAAAGTAGTTCTTCCGATTATTACAGCAATAGGCCGATTTCAACCAGAAACTTGAATTGCCAAGTGAGTGTAGAAGACAATCTTCCGTTTAAATTAGCCATGCGCTCTTACAAATTGTATTTGCAGTCTCAATTTGCAGTAGGCTAGATAAATCACTAGGTTGCCTCTCTTTATTTGGGGTATCTAAACGTGTTGTAAATTACATTCAATGTCATTGTTTGATTTTAGATTCTTTCTAGGGTCGAGAATCCCTTAATGTGTGTCTGGTTTGGATAGTGGGAGGAGTTATAATTAACTGCTCCATATTCAAATGTAGGGAGGCTTCTTCAATGAACCCCCTCTCCCTCCCTTTATAAAGGGACCATAGCTAGTGCCTTTAAGACTAGACAAACTAACGGCTTTGGCGAATTATTGTCCTTTCCAGGGTAACCTATATAGATGCTCCATTTTGTCGAACGTCAACAGAAATTATATTTGGTCAATTGACAAGATTAATTTGAGCGACGGGATCTGAGGAAGAAGAAGATGATGATGGAATACGTGAACGATAAATTCGCTTTGAAGTGTCAAGCGATTAAGAGCAGCGACTATTACATGGGCTCTGGCAGCGGGTTGGACCAAGTTATGGAGAGTTTGGACAGTGTACAGTACTACAGCAAAACTTCGCCCAAGTGTGTGCAGGCTTTCGGGCTACAGACCACCGAGCACAACACGCGAATGGAGCGGTCCTCACCGTGTGGAGAACAAAACGGTTAGTTACTGGCCCCTTTTCACTGTGCGTGCGTAAAGCGTTACCAAATATATTTTTCAACTGCCGGAGAAATGTGTACGCTGGATGTGTTATTGATGAGATTTGTAAGGCTATACCTGCAAGCTAAAAGCGTTACCCAAATGTTATTGAAGCAAATAAGTATTAGGTTATTTTACGCATGTTATATTAGCATCCAAATAGTACTGTGCCTGTGAAACGAGAAGTATGTGCCATATCTCAAACAAATCATTTTTTTATGTGTTATGTCATTCTTAGTGCTGTCCAAAAAAAACAGTTTGAATGCCAGAAAGCTATTGGATTGAGGCAATTTAGTTTTTTATATATCTTTATATTAGGAATACCTTGAAAGAGCAATGGGCAGTTGTGGTCATATTTTAAATGTCATAAAATTATGAATATCCTAGAAAGTGTGGTTTTGAAAATATGTGTTTCTGGCTTTGTCAATAATAATATTAATAATATCAACCGTCATCAAAACTGAAATGCTAACGTGCAAATGTGTTTACATTAACTGCTTACGGTTAGAGAACAAATGGGCTTATACAACATCTCTTACATTAAATAGAGTTGTCAATATTCTTTATAGGCCTGTCACTTGCCTGTTGTGCAAAGATGGCCTTATAATGTAGCATCTGGCAGCCAGCATATATACTAGTAATGTTGCAAGATTGAAAATTCTGCTAACGTGTTATTGGGCCTATAAAAGGAAAATAAAACATTTTTAAAGTAGACGAATTTATGAATAGCCCTGTTATCTAAAATAACACTATTTTAAACTATGTTTTAGTTTATGTATTTATACTAATAAATTATAGAAACATTGATGTATCATATTAATAATAATACTTTTCTATTTCATTCCTATAGCGAATTATGGTGTCCCCAAAACTGAAGAAGATACCTTGCACGTGGACCTCGGTAGGTCGATAGTCAACTGTTGCAATCTGAGGGACTCGCCGGTAATGGCAGGTCAGGAGAAAACGGATTTGTACGAAATCAGTGACAAGTGTGACAGTAACGTATCGAGTAGTAAGAAGAGGCGGCACAGGACGACGTTCACGAGCGCACAGCTGGAGGAGTTGGAGAAGGTGTTTCAGAAAACTCATTACCCAGATGTTTATGTGAGAGAACAGCTGGCGATGAGAACGGAGCTAACGGAGGCCAGAGTGCAGGTAGGTCTACTTCTCTCTCACTTTCATTCAGTTAATCTCTAGACCAGGGGTTCCAAAACCTTTCCACAGCATTGGGGAACATCCTGCGCCCACCCCTGCGCACGCGCCAGGTCTATTTCTATGGGCACAAGCACTGTTCATGACACAAACGGTTCACACCCTTCTTGTTGTTGGAGATTTAAAGCTTATTTCTAAACATTTTGTCATGAGGTGCAAAGAAAATGTTGCCGTTTTAAAGTTAATTTAATTGCAATTTTATATATTTTGCAATGTCTAATGTGTATTCATGTGATATTTCAGAGACTAAAAAATGACAACAATAACTATAGGCTAAAAAACGAAATAAAAAGCGTTAACAGACATCGGCTAGTTGATCTGGACATTTCTGACAAGTTATAAAAAGCTCTCTAAGGTATAAAATGACTAACATGACAAGAGGTACTGGTGATGCACTACCCAATTTGGAAATTGCACCTCCTGCATTCTACTATTACAACTTTCAAAAGTAAATGTAAATGCGGACTGAGTTCCTATTAAAAAAATGTGTAATACATTATATACCGTGAATCACAAATGTGCGCACGTTATTTAACATGGATTGTATCTGAGTGCTCAGGTAATTATTAGGCCTGTGTCACCAAATATTGTCTACAGACAATATCATGCCGAAAAATAAGGGTAGCCTACACCACGTTGCCAAATTAGCCTAGGCTATAGCCTAAGCCTATAGGCCCATATGCTCAGTTCTGTTTAGGAAAAGTTTGATTATATTTCTCTATTTCTCCCTCTAGGTGTGGTTTCAAAACAGAAGAGCCAAGTGGAGAAAAAGAGAACGTTATGGGCAGATTCAACAGGCAAAAAGTCATTTTGCAGCGACATATGACATATCAGTGTTGCCAAGGACGGATAGCTACTCACAAGCAAGTTTGCGCTTTTACCAAAGACACGGTTTAATTACCACTATTGAATACTTTTTGCTAGACTAATTGAACTTCTCTATCATATGGAATTAATCATTTGATTTTGGTGTAATACTTGGTCATTGTTAACAATAATTAGAGCCCATCGTGCGTATTTAGCCACACTCATTTATCTTTTGTATTTTCAAGTGTAGCCTAGGTAGGTTAGAAGCCTACACATTTAGTATATTAAATCAAATGATAATGCTCTTGCTTGCCACCGCACCTTGATATATTGAGCATCCTTGACATAGGCCTATGTTAATAAGATGTATGCTATGCACCATATTTTAGATAAGACTTTGAAAGTTGATTTAGAATGTATCTCGGCAAACCATTGAAATTAATGGCATCTCAGATTTCTCAGAAAAGTATTTATCCAGGCAATGGGTGGAGGCTAGTTTAGGCGTATGGGCTTTTAAAAGCGCAATCACTGATTGCTACATTCATGTTTGGTATATCATATTGTATATATATACCCATTGACACTTAAATAATATAATTTATAAATGACTCATGAGCTTAGTTCAATTGTCTTACCTCATCAGAACCGAAAATATAAGCTTGTTTTACACCTTTGTTTGTAAATCATGTCATTGTAAACAAACACTGTACATCCTGAAAACATGGTCACGGGCAGTACTTGCATCCATATAGCTCAGTCCATGAATTTGAGAGCGGTTACATTTCTCCAAGCCCATCTCGCTATTTACCAAATCAGTGGCGGGGTAACGGCTTACTTATTGTTTGAACAAGACATTGCTCCTTTAAAGCCAATATAAGACGTAAAGCCATAAGGGACTGCCAAAACGCATCCCTTTAAAATAAGTTATGAAGCAAATGGCAGTCATATCGGTCAAGGGGGAAACCCAAACCCGAGGCATAATCCTACAGTAATTTCACTTATGCATGAAAATACATGTAGGCTAAGGCATGTGATAGGCTATATCAGAAATTCTGTAATATAAATACTGTCAACCTAAAATATTGTCATATAATTATAAAAAAAATGTATACAGGTTTTATAGCCTACCAATTTCCCGTAGTCTATATATAGACTCTAAAATATATTTAAACAGACAATAAATGTAAACATCTTGGTTTTCTTGGAAAGCTGTGAGTGCTACTATATGCATTTACAACTTGTCTAAGTCCTATCATCAACTGTTTTCAACCAATGTATGACTGCGGATTGAGTGTATTATTTGATTGGAATGTCGGCATATTGGCAGTTAATTTGAAAAATTAATAGAATCATTCCTCTAAAACTGTCTGCCTAGCTAGCTACAGTACATATAAACACTTATCACAGCACTGGCAAACCATGATTGACCAACTCCCTGACTGGGCCTGGTTGCATAAAACACCTTAAGTATATTTTCCCCTTATCTTTTCCCTTAAAGTTTCCCTAACTTTAAGTCAGTTGCACAAACATTTTTAAGGTACCCATGAGGCCCCTTACCTGCTTCATTCATTATGGATATCAATGTAAACACCATTTTGTGGTGCTCTGGTTACAAAAGGAAAACATTAACCAGCTAGCTACATAGCTAAACAATGCAAGGTGCACAATATATGGCTACAAAGCTAGCTGGCTAGTTAGCTTGATGTGTATTAGAAAGTCATATAAACAAGTTGGAGAAAAAACGATGTCAAGAAACGTGGTTTATTATCTCCTGAATCAATTTGGTTGTCATTTTTGATTGTAGAAGTTCCATTTTGCTATCTCCACAAAATGAAAGTGATCTCTTTGACTACTGTAGATGTTTAGTCAGTGAATCAGGCCATCTCCACGGTAACCAGATACTCCTTCTGCCATATGTGCCTTTAAACTACCGTAAAACCTCTCAAATATGCCCTTACCTAAAGTATTTGTGAGGCTCTATACCATGCCCTTAAACAATTCCCTTAGGTAAGGGAAAATTATTCCTTCAGTCAAACCCTTAAGGGTAACATTTTATGCAACAGGGCCCTGATCTTTATCCCATCATAAGGTTCATTCATGCCCATTCTAGTGTTCTAATTTCTAATTCTATGGTACAGATGCTAAGTGGGTGATTGAAGCATGTCCATGTATCTTACTGTTTGATTTACAGCCATGACTCAATTCAGTTCAAAGTTGATGATTTATTCCTTGTAAATACTTTAGGGGGGAACATAAATTGCATTTTTGTGGGTTGGACATGGACATTTCTATGAAAAAGCAGAGTCTGGTTCTGTTTAAAAATATTACGTTTGTTCCAAAAATTTGACTATATTTACAGATCATTGAGGTCATATCTGATATACTCTCTGATGTCATCTGTTTATGGAAATCATTTTGATTGTAACCAGTTGAAAATGAAATGAAATCCCCATGCAACGCTAAACAAACCGTCATTACATACGACCACCAAACCATAGCAAAATCTTCACCCCCACCACAATTAAGTTTCTAGATGCGTCTGTAAACCAACATTTGGCTGGATGTTACAGTAGTTGCAAGGGAAAGGATGGGTGCAGATACTAATCTTCAAGATGTGATTTTTCCTAATGAATCAGGGATACAATTTCTGACATCTGATCTGGTAGCCTAAGCTATATACTGTAGGCTATTTTTCATTTATTTTACTAGGCAAGTCAGTTGAGAACAAATTCTTATATACAATGAAGGCATACCGGGGAAGAGTTAACAGGTTTAACTTCCTTGTTCAGGGGTAGAACGACAGATTTTTACCTTGTCAGCTACGGGGATTCGATCCAGCAACCTTTCAGTTACTGGCCCAAAGCTCTAACTAACCATTAGGTTACTGCCACCCCATCTGAAGTAGCCTGTTCTAAAGTTACACATTTGGATGAAATGGTATATCATATATTATCGTTGTCTAAAATGTAATGACTGATAAATCTAAAAAGATGACACTTTGTCAAAGAAAATGTCTCCTTAATAGAACTAATGAGAAGAAAATAGAAAACCTTTATAATACACACAATTGGATTATGAATATTCAAAACGTCAGGAGCAATTCATAATCAAGATCATTCAACTTTCCTGATAGAATAGAAAGGTCAATCAATAACCAGATAAATGACCTATCATTTCCCTTCCCAGATCCCCAACAACCTGTGGCCCAGCCCTGCTCCCAGTGGCTCAATGGTGTCCTCCTGCATGCTTCCCCGTGGATCTCCTCCCTGTGTAACCTCCTACTCCCACTCCCCCCGCTCCGCAGCCGACCACGGGTATGTGGGCTTCCCCAACCAGCAGAACCAGTTTGGACACATGTCCATCAACAACTTTTTCACGGCTGACTCTCTCCTCACACCCTCACCCAACGGACACCCGTTGGAGGCCAAGCCTGAGTTCGAGAGACGCTCATCCAGCATCGCCGTGCTGCGGATGAAGGCCAAGGAACATGCGGCTAACATATCCTGGGCCATTTGATTGGGATTGTGAACTTTCTGTCCTCCCAAACAACTGACTCACAGCCACTCTAACTTTATCATTAATACTACGCACGATAATTATATCCCCAATGTTGTATGACTGACAGTGAACTGACTGTGACACCGGATTGATGGAAGAGGACTACCTTGAAATGATGTAGGCCTAGATGCTGATCGCTGACTAGCCATCTGCTGGAGAGACATGTCCCAACAAACTGTGACCCTTTTGGTCAAAGTTGAGAGGACAGAGATGATGAACTGAAAGGTTATTAAAGGTCGCCTCATCAAGGTCGAGCTGTGAGTGCATATCAGTTTAATCCACACAGGCGACACTTACTTTCAGGTTAACAACCGATGTGAAAGATTAATGGAAACACTCCCCTAAGTGTGCCCTTTTTGCCAATTATTATTCATAATGAGGCACAATGTGTTGCTGAAAACGTGGTTGTCTATGGCTCTTACACTCAACTTCAGTTTGTTCTACACTGTAGGACTTACAGTACAAGTGTTGAGGTGTTTATATTGTCATTCCCTGTGCTTTCTAATTACATTGCCCCATGCAGCTCTGGACATACAGAGGACCTGAACAGAAATGAAATGGACTGACACACTAACATGTCTGTGTGCTTTGCAGCAAAGCTATTTAACCCCCATTGGCTCTGTTTGTGTCATATGGCACCAGCACAGGAAGCAGTTGGTATTTTTGTAATAAGGTAATAAAAACATATGTTGTGACATCTTTTTTGATAGTATATTTTTTCTTTTATTGTATTTCCCTCGCTCATTATAGACTCGGGATGGCGATCCGGGTCGGCAGTACAGGGATGTCAGCAAAGTGTTAGGCAACACTACAATAGTGTGAGTGACGTATTAAAAGTGTAATAGTGTAATATGCACAATCTACATGGAAATAATAATAAACAACCTTTCAGATAGTGCATCTCTTCAGATACCCTACAGATCATTGATATATTATCATCAGACTTTAACCCCCTCTCTCCCTCCTAGAGTCACACACATTATATGCTGTAGCCCACATGGAAACTGAACAGTGATCTCAGAGAGAGAGAGAGAGAGAGAGAGCAGCACAACGGGCATAGAACAGCATGCCTTTGTACTCTTCTAAAAGGGGATTGCAACCCGTTGTGCTGCTCTCTCTCTCTCTCTCTCTGAGATCTCTGCCTATTCATCTCATTGTGGAAAACTTGTCCATATTTATGGCATGCTTGATTCAATTACAACTGTAAGTTGTGTCAGATGCTTTGATATGGCACTGCCTTTGTTTTCCTAGGGCACTACTTCACTTCCTGGCTATTGCCAATCAAAACTATGTATCAGAGTATTCTACTGTATCTACAACGTACCAAAACAAGGGTCCTTTATTGAGAACTTTAAGGCTTGAAACAAGACCTGGAAAATTATAGTGGTCAGCCTGACATATGCTTTGAGGTCTTGGCTTTCAGAATGCAGATCTTTTGGACTGAGTCAGAGCACATTGGGTCAATTGCAATGCATGTCATTACAAGAATGATGTAATTTTCTTGGCTTCGGATTATCTCTACTTTTAATTCAACTCAAACTCTTAACTTACTAAAATTCATATATTCATCTAGCCTGCTCAGTAGACTTCCAATAGACCATATACCGCATAGGATAAGCTAATGATTCACGTTAATATGCTTCCTTCCAAAGGATGGAGGAGGCAAGTTAATAATAGACCAACGTCTACTACCCCCATACAGATAGTATGTCCAAATACCCAGACTAGTGTACTAAATAGTATGCGAAAGAAGAACGTTTTGTATTATGTGAAATTTCAAAAATAGTACCCCCGAACCCGTCATCTAATGCACGATTGTGTTGACCTTATGTCGTCGTCTTCATAACGGTGGTCTGCAAACCAACATTAAAGGTGCATGCCACCACCTACTGTGCTGGAGTGCATGGCTCATTTTAAATCTAACCTTTATGTAACTAGGCAACAAAGTTATGAACAAATTCCCATTTACGGCCTACCCCAATTGACGCTGGGCCAATTGTGCGCCACCCTAAGGGACTCCTAATCACTGCCAGATGTGATGCAGCCTGGATTTGAACCAGGGAATTCAGTGACACCTCTTGCACTGAGATGCAGTGTCTTAGACCGCTCCTCCAACTCAAGGTTTGCAACATTTCTAAATCCTCCTACCTAACTCAGTACTTCTGAGAAAATAACAAAGAGCCCAACTAACTTCTACTAGACCCTCCCCACCCCTCAAATCCCTTCCAACCCCCCCACCCCACCCCAACCTCGCCCAACCCCAATGACCCTACACTTCAATCTTTCCCCCTCTTCAACATACTTACAACAATATAACAACACATGCAAAACAATTTCATCGACAATACACAACAGAAAGAAATTATTCACATGCTTGCCAACCAGATGACGAGTTCAATGTATAATGTCCTTAAGCGCAATCGAGCAAACACCACCTCTTCCTTCCTAATCTGATCTTTGAATCTTGGGCCACAAACCTTACTTTGGAGGGCATACAAATGCCGGCCCTGGGGCTCAGAGTCTCATCTCTTCTGCCATACATGTATCAAAATGGCTCTGATCTTACATTTGGCCTCGGCTCTACACAGTGGAACATTAATATCAATTATATCTTGTTTCAATGCTCTTTTGGCTAATTGGTCTACAATGAAATTCCCTTCCACACCCAAATGTGTTGGGACCCAGCAGAATCTCACTACTACACCCATTCTCTCAATTCTCCATTCTAACATTAATACCTCCAATAGTAGGTCCATCCTATTAGATTTACCAGATGATAAACTATTCAATAGAGACAGAGAATCTGAGCATACTATAATGCTAACAGGTTGTACGTCCTCCACCCACTGGAGGGCAACTATTAACGCCAACAGTTCAACTGAGTATACTGACAGTTCATCTGTTAGTCTTCTACATATCAAATTCAGGAACGTAAAACGCCTACCATAATTATTGTGTTATAGTCTCCTGCATTGTTTTAACATTTATACAAACTTCAGAGTGTTTTCTTTCCAATTGTACCAATTATATGCATATCCCGGCATCAGGGCCTGAGCAACAGGCAGTTTACTTTGGGCACACCAGTCAGGCGGAAAATGAAAGAAAAAAAAGGACCTGTCACATAGAGTAGGCCAGAAGGCTAAACTGAAAAACCTAACTACCAAATAAAAAGATGGCGGAGCCGCAAAAGTTATTCTGTGCAAAGGTGTTTATTTACATAGTGAATCAGGAAGAAAAACAGTACTGCCATCCAAAGTATCCATTATGGGAGAGCTCAAAACAATGCTGCCCCATCAACAGCTCAATCCAAAATGGCTCCCTCCTTGAACTGAAAGAGAGGCTCCTTTTGTAGGGGAAACACTCCCATTAGAACATACCCAGCACTAATTAATTAAGCAATTACCTTCATTTTCCACTCAGGTAAACAATGAATTATATGCATTACAACACGTTTTTCATGATACAATATACCATTTACAAAATCACATCACCACTGACATGGTGTCTTTCAATATGCCCATTTACATGAACGAGCCATTCGGGACAGGCACTACAAAGTCAGTCCGATTACCATAGCTCTGGGTCCTTATCCCAGCATACCTGGAAGCTACAGAGATGAAGAGAGAGGAACAGAACCAAACAAACAACACGCTCATCCATAACATTGCTAAGTATAATAAACGTTACTTAAATTAAACATGAACACTTGTCTGTATATTCTTTATACCATAAACTGTTACTGATGGAAGGTAAGAGTAACGTGTGAAATGTATGTAGTAAGATAGAGAAGTTAACTTGTGTGTCGACCCACATTGTTAGCGTAGCTGATAACGGAGCAGGGAGGCGAGATGAATGTGTGTGTGTGTGTGTGTGTTAGTGTACTAAACGCTGCCCACGGCCAGTGACGGACTTCTCTGTCACACGACCCTAGCCTGAAGAAGTTAGCCACTGTTCCATAAGCTATACACTTGTAATCAATTGTCCTGATCAGAGCTCTGTAAATATACTGTCCCAGTCAAATGTTTGCCAAAAATGCCAAGTGTGCAAAGCTGTCATCAAGGCAAAGGGTGGCTACTTTGAAGAATCTAAAATCTAAAATCTATTTGGATTTCTTTTAACATTTTTTTTGGTTACTATATGATTCCATATGTGGTATGTCATAGTTTTGATGTCTACACTATTATTCTACAATGTATAAAATAGCAACAATAAAAACCCTGGAATGAGTAGGTGTGTCCAAGCTTTTGACTTGTACTGTACATCAGCGATTGTCTGTCATCACCCCATACATAACCAGAGACCGAGGGCATAAGATTCACCTCCTTAAACTTTTTGTTTCAACATTTATGATGTGATCTTTCCGTGTACAGTACCAGTCAAATATTTGGACACACCTACTCAATTTCAATTAACAGGTATGACTAGTTAAAAGTTAAAAGTTAATTTGTGAATTTGCTCTGTTCATCTTTGCTCCGATCTTGTTAAGTCTCCTAGTCCCTGCTGCTGAGAAATATCCCGACAGCATGATCTTCCATTTTTTATTTTTAATACATTTAAAAAATGTCTAAAAATCTGTTTTTGCTTTGTCATTATGGGGTATTGTGTGTAGATTGATGAGGGAAAAAATGATGTAATCCATTTTAGAATAAGGCTGTAACATAACAAAATGTGGAAAAGTCAAGGGGTCTGACTACATTCTAAATGCAATGTATGTGAGTGTATACTGTCAAAATCAGAATGGCCATCAGTTGCCTCCCTAGGGAACTCATGACCCACCCCCTATCCCCCCCAACAGTATCAGCCCACATCCCTCTCATCCCTCTCACTCGCAGCTTGTTGACCCAGAGACAGATGATGACAGATGATGCAGCCCAGCCTGCACATATGAGTGTGTGCGTGTTTTGTGTGTCGGGTGGAGTCCTCCCAGCCTCATCCCACGCATCGCTCCCTGCTCCTGCAGACCAGATCCATCTGCAGCTCCAATGGGTTTGATCCCGCTAGGTTAACCTCAGCCATTAATAAGAGCGTCCCTCTATCCCTCCCTGTTTCTGTCTTGCAGGGGAGGTGGGGGAGGGGAAGGGAGTACTAAGGGGGAGGTGGGAGAGGGGAAGGGAGGACTAAGGGGGAGGTGGGAGAGGGGAAGGGAGGACTAAGGGGGAGGTGGGGGAGGGGAAGGGAGGACTAAGGGGGAGGTGGGGGAGGGGAAGGGAGGACTAAGGGGGAGGTGGGGGAGGGGAAAGGAGGACTAAGGGGGAGGTGGGAGAGAGTGATGGTTGAGTTGTCCACAGGAAGACATTGCTCCATCAAACAGAGTTGGCTTGAGAAATATGGTGGTCACATTTTCCAGAGCAGACGTCTATAGATGAGTTTTTGCTATTTTTGATTGACACGTCTTGGAGGTGTTTCCTGAATGGCTTTTGGTTACTGATGTTTGTCCCCCATGAAACACAGTAGACACCAAAGCTTATTTCACTTCCGCAAAATCCCCAGAATTAATCTAAGATAACTCAAGAAATCTGTAATTAATTATGATGTTTTAGTTGCGCAATTGTACATCTAACCAAGGTGTTTGGTGCAGTATTTCTCAAGTAAAAAAAAAATCGACGTGGTGTTTTATGATATTAAAAACTAAGCTGCTGGGCAGGTCTGTCTCACTGTCTATGCTATTGGATAGAGAGTAATCGCTGCAGCTGTTCACAAACTTTCTTTTGATATTTTTTGGGGGGCTATCATTTTTAATGTATTATTTATTTTGTTTTTTTACCCCTTTTTCTCTCCAATTTCATGGTATCCAATTAGTAGTAGTTACTGTCTTGTCTCATCGCTGCAACTCCGTATGGACTCGGGAGAGGCGAAGGTCGAAAGCCATGCGTCCTCCGAAACGCAACCCAACCAAGCCACACTGCTTCTTGACACAACGCACATCCAACCCGGAAGCCAGCCGCACCAATATGTCGGAGGAAACACTGTACACCTAGCGACCTGGTCAGCGTGCACTGTGCCCAGCCCAACACAGAGTCGCTAATGTGCAATGAGACAAGGATATCCCTGCTGGCCAAACCGTCCCTAACCCCGGACGACGCTGGGCCAATTGTGCGTCGCCCCATGAACCTCCCGGTCGCAGCCGGCTGCGGCAGAGCCTGGGCTCGAACCCAGAATCTCTGGTGGCACTGCGATGCAGCCTTAGACCACTGCACCACCCGGGAGGTGAGCGTCTGTTCCATTTAGTGAATCTGTTATTTAATGCATTTGTATGGGCTAATAGCAGTAAGGACCCCAAAAAATGTTCAGCAAATAATTGTTTTATACTTCAAGAGGTCGAAAAAATTCTAAATCAAATAGCTAAATGATCCTTGGTATAACCTTCTTAAAACAATTCAATATAGCTTGGTAGAACCACCCTCCCCCGGCTTAGACAGGGCTTAGACTCTGAGGGTATTTCATGTGTGTAGTTTCCTATAGCTGCAGCAGTTTTGCTTTCATGGATTGATTGTTTTCAAGAGGGCATCTTCACCTGATTCATACAACAGTCAGGTCAGTTAGCGAGAGTGAACCCCTCTCTCCTTACAAACTCCAGCTCACCGCCCTCTAGTGGTTGTTCTACGAGTTTTTCCTGACCACATGACCTGATTAGGCCCCTACTCAACTCCTTCCTCTATGACCACTTATATTTGTAAGACACAACCAGCAACTGATCTCTTCAGATAATACCTCATTCTATGGCCAGATGTCATAGGATAGGAATAACATTAACCTGACATTGTGAGACATTCTAGACTACTTTTCCTTGACACAAATTAAAATGTAACTTTCCTATTCTGGAACCACTAACGACAAAACAAAACATGAAATTCCTGTTCATGTGTCATAACACCACAGTGTAGCCAATACGGCATTCTTATGTCAACGATGTCAAGGTCCCTTGACTTCAGTGAGTGTAGTCTTTTCCAGCCCATTATAAGCCTCAAAACATCGTCCTGTGAAGTCTTTGCAAAAATATTCATGTCACAACATATGATGCTTATGTTAATACATTGCAGTGAAGGGAAAAGATGAGAATCAACCGATTAATGACTAAGGAAATACAGTTCATTCAATGGGGGAAGATTAGCATCACAATATGGATTCCTATAGACATGACAGCCTCCTACGCTCTCTCTTTCCTCCACCTATCCCCTCCAACTTACATTTAGCAGAAACTCATATCCAGAGCAACTTAGAGGAGCAATTAGTGTTAAGTGCCTTGCTCTAGGGCACATCGACATATATTTCACCTCGGGGATTTGAACCAACAACCTTTCGGTTACTTAACCGCTAGGCTACCTGCTACCTCTCTCCCACCGCCACTCTCTCCCCCTTCCTTCTTTCCCTATATCCCCGTCCTCTCATAGCCCTATAAATGACACAACTGCCACACAGATTGCTAAAATGTGGTGCTAGAACAACCACTAGAGGGCGGTGAGCTGGAGTTTTTAAGGAGAGAGGGGTTCACTCTCACTAACTGACCTGACTGTTGTATCAATCAGGTGAAAAAGAGACTGACAGAGGGAGAGAGAGAGTAGAAAGGTGTCATGTCCATAGGCATCCATATTGTGATGCTAAATCTCCCCCCATTGAATGCAATGCATTCACTTAGGCATCAATTGGTTGACGTTCATCTTTTCCCATTGACTGCTGTGTATTGACATAAGCCTCAACCCTGTGACACTCATATTTTATCATTGAATGCAATGTATTGACATACACATCATATGTTGTGAAGCTTATCTTTTTGCAAAAACATCTTTCCTTTCTAATGGCTCAGGAGTCAGCCAGTTAGCCGGAGTCTGTAGCAAAAAGCCTTTTAGTAGGTCCCCTATCCTCAGTGCAGGGAGAGTGTTGACCAGCGAGAGTGGGCCGAAGCCTGCTGACATCAGGCAATCAGCACAGTATAGCAGGGCGGATGCCTGTTTAAATCTAATTAGGAAAGGATTAGACTCTTACTGCAGGCTTGCCTGTCTGTCATAAGGAGAGGGGCAGCCATTTTCCCCTCGTAGTAGAGAAGGGCTGTCCGGTTACTGCAGCCAGGGCGTCATATTGGACTATGAGGTGTGTGTGCGCGTGCATGCGAGAGTGGTTGTATGTCTGTGTGTATAACGAGGGGATGGTCCAGGTACATGTCGTCCAATACGCCGTGACTAATGAAAGATCCGGCCCTGCGTCGCCTTTCAGTGACATCACCTCTCTGGTGTGCGCAGGGAGGGTGTGACATCACCTCTCTGGTGTGCGCAGGGAGGGTGTGACATCACCGAGTGCCGCCACACACTTCGACTATCCCGAAGGATCGGAGAGCTGTCTCTCGTGTTGTTGATTTTGTACTTCAAAATGTATTTCAGTCATAGCATTCTTGCCTTGAGGGAAATGCTGACCGGAAAACAAAGCTTTTACATGAGATTAACACACTAGATGTCTTCAGTTTGCAGACACCCTCTGTTTGATTTAGATCACTGATAATCAGCTTTTATAAAACTCCTACCACTAGAAGTTCAAACATTTGCCTTTGGTCTCAATCACACTGTTAAAGCTTACCGTATGCTTCCCAGTCAAAACAGTTCACACATACACTATATATACAAAAGTATGTGGACACCCCTTCAAATGAGTGGATTTGGCTATTTCAGCCACATCCATTGCTGATAGGTGTATAAAATCGAGCACAATGCTATGCAATCTCCATAGACAAACATTGGCAGTAGAATGGGCATAATGTGGCACCGTCATAGGATGCCACCTTTCCAACAAGTCAGTTTAACACATTTCTGCCCTGCCAGAGCTGCCCCAGTCAACTGTAAGTGCTAGTATTGTGAAGTGGAAACGTCTAGGATCAACAACGGCTCAGCCACAAAGTGGTAGGACCCACAAGCTCACAGAACGGGACCGCCGAGTGCTGAAGCGTTTAGCGCGTAACAATCGTCAGGCCTCGGTTGCAACACTCACTTCGGAGTTCAAAACCGATAACACTATCAGGTTCCTGCGAGTCCCAGCTTCCCAAGGTGGGTTCGGATGCTATAAACAGAAGTCAGCACATCAACATTACCAACTTCAGACGAGTCCCATGTGGCTTGTGGGGGACGTAAAGCAAAACGGAGAACACCATGGTGTTCGTGAGTCTCATGTTTCTCAACTTTCCAGTGGTTATATTAGTTGGCACGCCAAACTGTTAGGACACCACAGACTTTTTTTGTGAGAAGACCGATTTCCAGGATGTCTCATGGTCTGACAAACAGCGCTGTAGCTCTGCCACCTTCCACCGCAGATGCGGAAGGCCGACATAGGCAGAGGTGGTGGATTGTTACGCAACCCATGCAACAAACATCTGTAGCTTGAAAGGACGGATTTGTTTTTTTTTGTATTATGTTACTTAGGTTGTCGCACGTGTGACTCTTAAGGATTTGAATCAGTTATTTGGTGACGTGAATATATTTGATTTAAAAAAAAAAATCGAACTATTTTGTTTTACTGTGTTTATTTTTTATGAAATTCACTGAGTAGGATGGTTCTCCACTTCCTCTGAGGAGGAGCCTCCACTGACTCACACATGCATGTGAGCACGCACCCACGCATGCACACATGTTTTTTCTGTTTTCTATTCATTAGGCCGACACTTCACTGACGGACGTTTCACCCGGGTCCCATCGTTCATGCTAACTCCCAGCCTGCACTTGGGGGCCCTGGTGTTTTCAAACTCCTGTGGTGTCAGAGGCCAACATTGCCGAAAGTTATGGATGTTTGGTAGGAGAGCCATAAAGCCTTAGCGTGTGTGTGCGCTTCCGTGTTCTTGTGCGCATGTGCATATGTGTGTGTGTGTGTGTGTATAGCATCCCAGCGTTATGATTTATGGGCCAGCTCCTTGAACTGCCTCTCCAGTGAAGAATGACTTTTGAACTGTGGAGTAACTTTTTTTTTTTGGCTGTACAGCATCGAGCGAGTGAAAAAATGCGGTGTATGTCATATTCCCAACGCCAAATAACGAAAAGTTACCACTCTAATAGTGTGTTTCCAAGTATACTGTAAGACAAAAACATTTATATTTTAATAACATAGCTTCGACTGGAGGAAATCTATATCAAAAGGCGTCATGCAGTTTGTCTGTAGGTTGTGCTCGATGATAAAACTTGAATTTCTATTAATCCACATACTGTGTTTCTGAAAGAAACGGTAGATACAGGATGTACAATGTTGGTCAAACTCATCGGTGTCTTCGATTCAGTGCTTCTGGAGCTGCTGCCAGTTGAGAGTTGCATTAATTTATTTTTTTGAAAGACCAAGTGCTCTCACAGTATCAGAGGGAGCAGATTGATTTACAATTAGGGTCTTAGGTTTTCCGTTAGAGTTTGCATGCACAGACACACATGTTTGCATGCACAGACACACTCATAATACGTAGACACAAATGCAAACGGACAGTCCGCCCAATGTTCATTGAGTTCATCGTGTACAGAATTAGACCCTTAGAGATAGGCACACCACACCACACGCACAGCGGAGAGACCTATGCCTGAGATGTTAAAGCTACAATTAGCAAAACGCGTCATCATGAGTCATTTGTCAACCGACATGCGTTGATGAGGCAGACCCCTGCTGAGGTAACAATGTTTGCAGATGCTGAAATCAACTCCCAATTAATTACAAACACGGAACACTCGTAACCGTGACACCCCTCCTTCACCTGGCAAATATTTGGACACCACCCTCTTAATCAGTGCCACACTGGCTCTCCACAGCAGGACAGCTTCTCTCATGGCTCCCAGCCTGTCAGCTGCAGCGGCCAGAAAAAAGCAACGGCTTTACTGCTAAATTAGGTTTAATGGCCCCCTCCTAATGGGGTCTGTTGCCCTTCTCTGCACCTTTGGGGGGAACCCTGTGGAGTCTGCTGAGTGGGGGACAGATTAGGCTCTGTGTTTCTGCTGATCCTTCTGTAATGAGTCCTCAGTAAGAAATTACTCACATTTCCAAGGCTAGCTACTGGAATGGCCTCTTACTCTAACCCTTGCTAAATGCCCACACCCTGGCTGTACTCTTACTGTAGCCCGGACCCTATATGTCCACATCCCAGTTCAACCCGAACCCTAGCTTCATGTTAACATATAGGACGTATTCTTAAGTTGTATGTATGTAAGTATGTAAGTATGGTCCTTCTGTAGCTCAGTTGGTAGAGCATGGCGCTTGTAACGCCAGGGTAGTGGGTTCGATTCCGGACCACCCATACGTAGAATGTATGCACACATGACTGTAAGTCGCTTTGGATAAAAGCGTCTGCTAAATGGCATATATTATTATTTATTATTATTAAGTTACAGTCGCTCTCTATCTGTGTGTGTGTGTGTGTGTGTGTGTGTGTGTGTGTGTACGCGTATGTGTGCATGCACATGTGTCTTCAAGTGTGTGTGTGTGTCTGTGTGATGTGTTGGGGAATGGTTTACGCTCCCTGGCTCTATATGTACTGTACGGTGGCCAAAACCAAACTGGAGCTGGGCTCTTCAGCAGCCTCTCTGTCGACTTTATATCTGACATGAAACTGTTTACTTTACACCTCAAGGTATTTCATATAGCAGTAGATATTAATGAGAACACATGTATGCCAGTGGGCTTGCCAAGAGAGATAGAGATCGGGACTGGAAGAGGGGAAAATTATACAGTTTACCTCTCATTGTAATAGCAAGGTAAATGGAAACGTCTCTTAATGTCGTGTGACAAAGAGTTTCCGGTCTTAATAAAGACTGAATTCCATTTGAATCTATAAATGACAGCAGTACAGTTTGGCTTGGGTCAGTAGTGTGAAAAGGACACCAGTGGCCTTGAAAGACCAGGATTGGGGAACATTGGACTAGATCAAGGTTCTATGACCAGTCTTTTTTTGTTATTTTACCTATATTAAACTAGGCAAGTCAGTTAAGAACAAATTCTAATTTTCAATGATGTCCTAGGAACAGTGGGTTAACAGCCTGGTTCAGGGGCAGAACAACATATTTTTACCTTGTCGGCTCAGGGATTTGATCTTGCAACCTTTCGGTTACTAGTCCAATGCTCGGACCACTCGGCTACCTGTCGCCCCCACAGGTTAAATAATAGGCTTAGATAGACGACTCATCTTTGTATCTGTCCTATTGTAGAGTCTGTGAGAGCAAAGGCAGCGCCATGGAAGCAATCTCCATTTTGAAGAAGTACATTTTCTTCTTCTACTTCCTATATAAATTTGCTAAGCAAACTGAAAGGGTGCATACTGCTACCTGGAGCGTGTTGTTTGAACAGGTATCAAGCAAATGTTGTCGAATTACTGCCACCTGCAGTTATGGAATGTTTGCTCCCGACTATAATTAATCTGCGTATCCCTCCTGATGACCTGGATGGAATCATGTGATCCTTCCTTAACCCATAGGAAGTCACACGAGTTGACGACTTTATAATGGTGGAAGCCCTCAACGGCAATATCCATGCAAAAGTGTTTTTTTTTCCCAAGTAGTGATCTCTATGGCTTAAACTCGTCTGAGATGGGACCTTTTCCTCTGTATCCACCAGATGGCACCCTATAACTTCTGTTGTCAGAGGTCACACCTTCAGTCAGTCAGTTAGCCAGGGCTGGAGGAGGCTACAGGAAGTTCACATTACCACACACACACACACACACACACACACACACACACACACACACACACACACACACACACACACACACACACACACACACACACACACACACACACACACACACACACACACACACACACACACACACACACACACACACAACTAAAACTCAGTGTCAGAGAGAAGTTCTAAAATAATAGAAAGAGTGGGAAGTCCTCAGTGGAATGTGGTTGCAAGTGTAAACTCATTGTAGAAATATCAGACATTGTAGATCATGTGGCCATCTGCTGGTGAAAACGTTTACAAACGATGGTTCGGAAGCTAGCCAAACTATCAGGAAACATCACGGGGACTAAGGTCTATTGCATTGGTAGTCCTGCACAACACTCGACAAGAATACCCCAGCCCTGTTAAACAACATCGCTTCTCACTCTGAAAAGATAATGACAGTTCCATTTGAGTGGGTGATGATAGTGACTTCTCTATCTGACCACGCAGTCCGATGCGGCGTAATGAAAAGGGCAAGACATGCCAGGTCTCTGTTGCCTGCAATAATGGCAAATGTCTACATTTACTTTGGAGGTTGTGTGTAGGACCATGTGACCGTCTCGGTGTTCTCTCTTTCTCAAAGGCAGTTCAGTCACTTACGGGTGTGACGGCACCATCTGGACTGCTGCCCTTGTCACACTGGCTGCGTCAGCTTTGACGAAGGTCGTTGGCGTGATGACTACTCACTCCAGAAACGAAAAAAAGGCAGAAGACGAATAGACGCGAGTGGTTCGTAGGTACGCAACGCTGACCACTGTCATTAAGCAAAGCGTGAGGCTCAGAATCCAAGCCCCTTATTCAATTTGAGAATATGCACCTCGTCTTAAAAGCATAGCTCTCCCGTGATATGCAGATAACGGCTTCTATAAAGCCTGGATGTAGAAATAGTGCATAGGGTATTATCCTGTACTTAGGGCATAGTATGATCAAGTATTCATTTACTCATGGTACCACTATTACTTATAAATTCATAAAAAATCCTACAATGTGATTTTCTGGAGTTTTTTTTTTTAGCATTTTGTCTGTCATAGTTGAAGTGTACCTATGATGAAAATTACAGGCCTCTCTCATCTTTTTAAGTGGGAGAACTTGCACAATTGGTGGCTGACTAAATACTTTTTTGCCCCACTGTACCTATGATGATAGGTGTCTGATGTGGGTATTCATCTGAAGGTGATAGTATATTCGATAGGAGAGTAGATCGAAATAGATAGTAGTAGTAGATATACGTGGTGTTAGTTAATAGATAGTGGAGTCCAGACCGGGATGAATAGGTTATCCATAACACGATATACAGTGCCTTTAGAAAGTATTCATGCCCATTGACTTATTCCACATTTTGTTGTTACAGCATGAACACAAAATTGATTTTTATCACCCATCTACACACAATAACCGATAATGACAAAGTGAAAGCATGTTTTTATAAAGTTTTGCTAATTTATTGTAAATGAAATATATCTAATTTACATAAGTATTCACAATCTTGAAGTAAAACTTTGTAAAAACACATTTGGCAGCGATTACAGCTGTGACTCTTACTGGGTAAGACTCTAGGAGCTTTCCACACCTGGATTGTGCAATATTTGCCCATTATTCTTTTCAAAATTCGTAAACCTCTGTCAAATTGGTTGTTGATCATTTGTTAGACTATAACATGGCCAATCAGGAACATTCACTGACTTCTTGGTAAGCAACTCCAGTGTAGATTTGGTCATGTGTTTTAGGTTATTGTCTTGTTGAAAGGTGAATTCATCTACCAGTGTTTGGTGGAAAGCAGACTGAACGAAGTTATCCTCTATGATTTTGCCTGTGCTTTATTTTTTTATCCCAAAACACTCCCCAGTCTTTTAACAATTACAAGCTTACCCATAACATGATGCAGCCAGCACTATACTTGAAAGAAATGGAGAGTGGTACTCAGTAATGTTTTGGATTTGTCCCAAACATACAAACACTTTCTATTCAGAGCAAAAGGTTAATCGCTTTGCCACATTTTTTGCATTTTACTTTAGTGCCTTTTTTTGCAAACAGGATGCATGTTTGGGAATATTTTATTCTGTACAGGCTTCCTTCATTTCACTCTGTCAATTAGGTTAGTATTGTGGAGTAACTACAATGTTGTTAATCCATCCTCCGCTTTTCCTATCACAGCCATTAAACTCTGTAACTGTTTTTTAAAGTCAACATTGGCCTCATGGTAAAATCCCTGAGCAGTTTTCTTCTTCTTCGGCAACTGAGTTAGGAAGGATGCCTGTATCTTTGTAGTGAGTGGGTGTATTGATACACCATCCAAAGTGTAATAAATAACTTCACCATGCTCAATAGGTCACATTCTTTGAGAGGCATTGTAAAACCTCCCTGGTTGATTCTGTGTTGGAAATTCACTGCTCGACTAAAGGAACCATACAGATAATTATGTGTGTGTGGGGTACAGAGATGAGGTACTGATTCAAAAATCTGATTCAAAAATCATGTCATTGTACACAGACCCCATGCATTTATCTGACTTGTTAGGCACATGTTTACTCCTGAACTTATTTAGGCTTGCCATAAGAAAGGGGTTGAATACTTATTGACTCAATTGATTTAAATGTGTTATTACTTTGTAGACATAAAAAAAAAACTAAATATTCCACTTTGACATTATGGGGTATTATGTACAGGCCAGTGACTAAAACATTTGTTTTAATTCAGGCTGCAACACAAGAAAATGAGGAAAAAGTCAAAGGGTTGTGAATACTTCCTGAAGGCACTCCCTGGAGAGATGGGAATTGGTGAAGATGGAGATGTGTTGAAGTGGAACAGAAGGGTTTTCACTCAGGGTTTGCACTCAGCAGTACAGCGCATCTGTGTGTGTGCGTATGTGTGGTGCATGCCTGTGCGTGTGCGTGTGTGTGTGTGTGTGTGTGTACGCTTGCGCTAATACTTGGCTGTCGCATGCATGTATGTGACTTTAAGGATGAGACCCTTCTACTTCCACTGTGAGGGGTGGACCTTGTCAAATATTGATACGTCATTGCCTGTTGGCCTGTTACAAGTGTGAAACTCTCACCTGGCATTGCACTGTTGAGATTGCGAGTCTTTCTCTCCATCCGTGTCCTCCTCAGCAGTAGTTGAATCCATCCTTCCTTGCATAAGATTTTACCACCCTCCAGTCCCTTAAACACAGATTGTTTTAAAATATATTTAGAATGGTAGATTTCAAATGCTGGAATTAGAATGATGGAATTGGAATGCTGGAAATGGAATGGAATTAAATATCTGGGTGAATATATTTACCCTATATCCAGATGGTGAATCATATTCTGTTTATTTGAGTTTCCTGAAATCAATCATACTAGCTAGCTGTCTTATTTGTGTTTGAGTTTTTGCTGTTTTTGGGTATTCTGTTTGGTTTGAAACTTCAGGCTATAATTGCACACTGTAAATGCACTGAATGTAAATCTGACAATGAGTCACCGTTATACTTTTCTTACTTGGATGAGCAGTGATAATCCAAGGAACAATTCAGTGCACATGAACACAGGGGGCATGAGATTTGAGTGCGATTGACTGCACAGGAAGTAAAAGCTTTTAACAGCGTGTAATGCAACATGATCTGATGAAAACAATCTAAAAAATATTTACTATGATGAAAGAAAAGGATTGAGAAATAAATAGGCTAATCTACATGTTTTATTAAAATATAAATAATAATAACAGAAGTATGATCTGAAATATTAAGAGTAACATTTTCTCTCAAACTTCTCTTACAATAACCAAAAGGTTGCTAGGTCAAATCCCCGAGCTGACAAGGTAAAATAAATCTGTAATTCTGCCCTTGAACTGTTACTAGGCCGTCATTGTAAATAATAATTTGTTCTTAACGGACTTGCCTAGTTAAATAAAATAAAAAATAGCCTTATTGGCACCATATTCCCGGTGAGTGTGCATATGAAAATAATATATTCACTCTTTACCATTGTTGGGTCAGTGCCACTTCAAAGTTTGTTTTAGACAAATTTCCTCCTTCAGGTTAGATAGACATCGAATTGTGTTTGTGTCTCCCCTTCTCATAGGCCTATTATATGGATCAAACAACATTGGTTTTATGGATCTGTTTGTCAGTGTCAGCCGAGTATGTTATCCTGTCATTTCTGTCGTATTAAAGAATATTCTGCTAATCTCTCCAGTCATATAAAGTGTAGTAGACTTTCATGAAATGTGTTGAGAACATTTTTCCAGTGCCAATAAAGAAGATACGTATCTGATATAGCTTATAGCCTTGACCTACTCTAGAGTGTATGCCACTATGCGCTCCACCATGCATTCAATTGTCTTTTTTTGCGCACAGTGATTGGGTTATATTATTAGCCTAAATTATGACTATTCAATCGACTCATCACATTAGGAATAGTCGGCTCATAAATAAGTCTGCAAATGTGATGATGCAGAGGAGAGGAGTCACAAAAATCAGAAATATAGATCAAATTAATCACTAACCTTTGATGATCTTCATCAGATGACACTTATAGGACTTCATGTTACACAATACATGTATGTTTTGTTCCTTAAAGTTCTTATTTATATCCAAAAATCTGAGTTTACATTGGTGCGTTATGTTCAGTAGTTCCAAAACATCCGGTGATTTTGCAGAGAGCCACATCAATTTACAGAAATACTCATAATAAACATTGATAAACAATACAAGTGTTATTCACATAATTAAAGATGTACTTACCCTTAATGCAACCGCTGTGTCAGATTTAAAAAATACTTTAAGTAAAAAGCAAACCATGCAATAATCTGAGTACAGCGCTCAGACAACAAATCAAGCCAAATTGATATCCGCCATGTTGGAGTCAACATTAGTCAGAAATAGCATTATAAATATTCACTTACATTTGATGAGCTTCATCAGAATGCACTCCAATGAATCCTAGTTCCACAATAAATGTTTTGTTCCATAATGTTCATCATTTATGTCCAAATAGCTACTTTTGTTAGCACGTTTTGTAAACAAATCCAAAGTCACGAAGCGCGTTAACTAGGAGCAGACGAAATGTCAAAAAGTTCCGTTACAGTCCATAGAAACATGTCAAACGATGTATAGAATCAATCTTTAGGATGTTTTTAACATAAATCTTCAATAATGTTCCAACCGGAGAATTCCTTTGTCTGTAGAAAAGCAATGGAACGCAGGTCGCTCTCACGTGAACGCGCGAGTTCGTGGCTGCTGGCAGGCCTCTGACTCATTCCCCTCTCATTCGGCCCCACCATACAGTAGAAGCATCAAACAAGTTTCTAAAGACGGAAAACATCTAGTGGAAGCCTTAGGAAGTGCAACATGACCCCACAGACACTGTGTATTCGATAGGGCAAGAGTCGAAAAACTATAAACCTCAGTTTTCCCACTTCCTGGTTGGATTTTTTCTCAGGTTTCTGCCTGCCATAAGAGTTCTGTTTTACTCACAGACATCATTCAAACAGTTTCAGAAACGTCAGAGTGTTTTCCATCCAAATATACTAATTATATGCATATTCTAGCTTCTATGGCACAGTAGCAGGCAGTTTAATTTGGGAATGCTTTTCATCCTAAATTCTCAAGAAGTTAATCAACTTTCAAAGCAGAATTACTTTCCCATTGTTCCTCAAATGCAGTGTATGATATACCATTTTGTAACTATGTTTCTCTGGTTTTATCCAATGTAAAAAACACCATTTCAAATGTTGCTACATAAGACAGAATCATGGCGGTTGGTCACAAATATGGTTTCTTTTCAGATTCCATTTTTAGAACGATTTCGATGTGAAACTATCTCACTGGTTCATTCACTCTACCTCAACACAATAGAGGACTTCTACACAATACTTGGTGAAAGCAGTAGCAGCGGTTTTTGTCTTTGAATCGATCCATTTAACATTTTGATTACCTCACAAATGTTCAAGACTGAAACTCCTTATTCAATAAGCTTTCCTGTCTTACACCAGCGTCTTTTACGTTTCAGTACTTTGGTTGTGTATGTTAAGCAACACCTAAACCAATGTTATTATACGCTTGCCTTGATAAAAACAGCTCAACAAATGTTTACTTACCTAGAATCAGAGATGTGTGTGTGTGTCACTCAGTTAATAACGTCACTCAGTTAACACGTTGCGAAACAAGCGCTGATCATTTTGTCTTACTTGTTGGGACTTGTTTAAATTTCAAACCAAAAGCATGTGATTCTTCAGCATACATTTGCAAAGGGTGGTTTTTAATTTAATGACATTGTTGGTACTGTATTAAAGTACTTTTTATGATGTGCCTTAGGGAACAAGAAGCTCTCTAGTAATTTGATTGTGGTATGAACTATGAATGCTGTGGTCTTCCAACTTAGATTACAGAAACACACAAATTGTATCACCTGGTAGTTTAATGGAATAGGGTTTGTCCTCCACCACAGGCCTTTATGTACTTACAACATCTTGGCTCTCAGTTCGCTCAGGTTTCTGCAGATCACTCAAACACCTCCTAATTCAGCAAGGTGTGATCCAAAAGATTCTTCATTGTGCACGGCTCAGCATTATTAGCAAAGAATTATTGAATGCTACACATTTATTTGGCATCGGAAATGACATTAAGTAAGTCATAGAACTTACATGTACAGTGCCTTCAGAAATTATTCACACCCCTTGACTTATTCCACATTTTGTTGTGTTACAGTCTGAATATAAATGGGTTAAATTTAGATTTGTTGTCACTAGCCTACAGACAATAACCCACAATGTCAAAGTGGAATTATGTTTTCGAAATGTTTACTAATTAATTAAAAATGAAAAGCTGAAATGTATGGGGCGAATAAGCATTCAACCCCTTTGTTATGGCAAGCCTAAATAAGTTGAGGAGTAAACATGTGCTTAACAAATCACAAAATAAGCTGCATGGATTCACTCTGTGTGCAATAATAGTGTTTAAAATTATTTTTGAATGACTACCGCATCTCTGTACCCAACACATAACATAACAACATATCTGTAAGGTCCCTCAGTCGCGCAGTGAATTTCAGATTCAACCACAAAGACCAGGGAGGTTTTCGAATGTCAAATTCAGGTCAAATGTCAAATTCCAGCCAAAAACCTAAGCGGTAGTACAAGAAATGACAGTATGTTAACACATTTCCCTCCCCCACCCCCTATGTGCATTTGTTGTGACAGTCTGTTAAGACAGACAGCTTACATTTCCAATAAGTATTTGTATTTAAGTTGGCACCAGTTATGATCTTACCTTCGTGACTACAGCCTTAACTTGGCACCGTTGGCCCATTGTAGTGTCTCACTCCTGGCACTCCTGGCCCTGTTTAAAACAATAACGTTCCATTTCAATGATGTAAATACTGTGCAAGAAAGAACAGTTAGGTTGTCTCATCTAGGCTAAGTGAAAGTAATGTTACATACCTCCATGGCAAACATATACACATGGTGCTGTGGTGAATACAATACTGGAGTGGCCATTGCCCTAATGGAAAGACACACCCGATTAACTAAAATGAATAAAGGGGATTTTTTTATCCTCTGAATGTAGCTACATATAACGTTAGTCAATGTTTTAGCTAGCAAACTATCTAACGTTAGCAAGCTAGCTAGCTAAGTAACTTTGCTAACAAGGACACAATCAGATTGCAAACTAGTCAACTTAACATAATTGAACATCATTTAGCTAGCTAGCAACAGCGAACTTCATGTTTCTAGCTAGCTAGCTTGCTAATGTTAGCAAGCCATCTAACATTAGCAAGCTTGCTAAATAACGTTAACTAGCTAGCTAGCTAGCTGCATTGTTGTTTTGTTGACAGCAAACAAACATATTCCAATCTGGTGCATGCAACAGCTGAGAAACTAAAAACAAAAAAATAATTTCAATCGCGTTGGTTTAAAAATATATATACAGTACCAGTCAAATGTTTGGACACACCAACTCATACCAAGGTTTTTATTTATTTTTTAAAACTATTTTCTACATTGTAGAATAATAGTGAAGACATCAAAACTATAAAATAACACATATGTGACCTGATTCAGAAAACCAGGCATATGTCGCAAGTCACGACTTAACAGGAGAGCCTTTTGAACGTAAAAATATATATTTTCAATCCAAATGTGTTTTTTGGCAGAAATGGATTCTCGAACATGTGAACTTTCATGTGCCTTAATATCAAACTTGTATGTCATTTGTAAATACGAATAATATTGTTAAATTACGAGCCTAGTTGGTTTAGCCACAGAAAAAGCCAGCAACCTTCCCGCTAGCCATTATTGGCTAAGATAATGAGTGGGCTGGACATGCCAAGAGTGGAGTTCGGATTGGTCTGCCATATAGATTGCTTCTGTCTAGTTGAGCTGGTCAGTATGTTATGTAATCCTGTCTAACGCAGCTTTTTTTATGTATTGCGTAGTAAAACTGCATGCAGAGATGAGTTTGGATTGGTCGGTTTTGCATTTTGTGTCTATAAAATGAGCTGCTGGTAATGCATAAATAATCCTTTCTACTGCAGTTTTTTCCCCCAAAAATATAAATATTATGTTAGCCATGGAGAACTGCAAATAAGTTGCTACTGTTCGCAATAACATTGCTGCCCTGAATTTATCAGGCGCTATTGACAAAGGTCAGTAGGAAAAAGTTGTGATGGACTACTTTCTGGATGACGATCGTGCAATGCTGACTCATTTCATTACACATTTTGAAATCAGTGGAACTCAACGGGCCAAACAAGCTGTGCAAACTAAGTGGAAACATAGGATGTCATGTAAAAGGGGTTGCAGTCTACCATGAAGCTTTCATCCATGTATACAGGTAAGAATCTAGCTACAGATTCAAATATTATACATTTCTAATTTTGTCCGAAAGTTATTTTCATTGCAAGCTAAAGCTTGCTGTTAGCTAGTCAGCTGAAGTTTGATGGCTGGCTAACTACCAATGAACCTAACATTATTTGCTATGACAATCGGTTTGTATTGCTGGTAACGTTACTCTATGGATTGGGATTATAGTTTTTTAGCTAGCTAGCTAACGTTAGCTAACGTTAACGTTAACGTGACATGTCTAAACAAATGATCCCAAATTAAAGATTGCTGTTAGCTAGCTAATGCTAGATGAGGTTAGGTGGCTGGCTTGCTAGCCAGCTAACATTAATTTATGTGTATGAAGTGTGTGTAACGTTAGTGATGTTTTCTCAGAATGCCATTTTGCATTGCTAGTTATAGCTTAATGTTAGCTAGCTAACATTGAATACATTGGTTAACTTTAGCTAGCTATGACAAACGGTTTGTATTGCTCGTTAAAGCTTGCTGTTAGCTAGCCAGCTGACATTAGATGGCTGGCTAGCTACAGTAGCTAACATTACCTGTAAGATCACTACACACAGTTAATATCTCAGAATGCCATTTTGCATCTACTGTATAATAGCGCTAAAATATTTGTATCTGGAATTTTTGCATTCATCAGTAGAACATGCCTGACTCTAATCCACCAAAAAGTGAGCTGGCCCAAGCAAGCAAAGGCAGCAGCGCAGTCATCAACTACATGCACCATTTCTTCACCAACTACGGAGTTGGGAAAACACGTGTGAACCTGAATTGTGATAAATGCAGTGGCCAAAACAAGAACAAGTTTGTGCTCTGGTATTGTGCCTGGTGGACCATGCATAAGCTCCACCACAATATGGACCTTTACTTCCTGATCACAGGCCAATCCAAGTTTGCCCCTGACTTGTGCTTCGGCCTCATCAAGCAGCGCTTCAGAAAGACCAGAGTGAACACTTTGTCTGTGATTTCTGTTGTTGTGAAGGACAGCACTGTGACAGGGGTCAACATCCCACAGCTGGTTGGACTGGAGGATGATACGGTGCTGGTGGAAAGCTGTGGCTGGTAAAAACACCTGACTCCGTACTTCAGGCAGCTGCCACAGATCAAGCAGTACCAGCATTTCAGGTAAAAAAAATTGTTTTCTTTGTATGAGGTTATTCTTATCTAAACTTGGGAGGTGAATTGATGTTGTGCAGGGTTGTAATGTCTTCAGATTTTTTGTTATTCCCTGTTTTACAGCTTCAATGCTCTGGAGCCTGGTGTTGTCACCAAGGAGCGTTCAGACTGTCGGAACCAGGTTTCAGCTGCTGAGCAATGCTGACATCCTTCCTCCCATAGATGGTCTGCCTGTAAAAAGCACCATCTGGACTGGACACAGCAAGACAAACTATATTTTTCACAAGATTAGGGAGTTTTGCGATGCAGAGGCTATGGACATCGCTTGCCCTGCACCAAAGTCAAGGGCAGGACAGAAACAGGCTCTCCGAATATAGATTCCCTTGTTCTTGCGAGGTTTGGACGGACCAGTCATCAGCACTATCTGCAGTGCCTCTGTTCACATGACTCTCCCCGAACACATACACCATACATTGCTGCTATTTTTTTAATCCTTATGCTCAGCCACTTTACCCCTGATTGTATGCATATAACTACCTCATCTATCACTGATATCATTATTGATATTGTTCTTATACTGTATATTTTATTTATACGGACACAATGTCTGATATTGCTACTATGCAAGAAACCATTTGGCTGTACCATTTACACCTTCTGTAGAGGCCATCCACTTAGCAAGACTTAGCGAAATATTAATTTATAAAAATGAATATTGATATGTGTGGCCGTAACATGAGTTTGTGACATACCGTATCAAGTGTCCACCACTTAAATATATGGCGCATGCATCTGTTTATGTACTGTACATGTGCACCTCACTCAGGTTTCAACTCAGGTTGCACGGCCTTATCTTATGTATGGAATACTATGTGATAAGTGTTTGTGTGTAACAGTATATAATGTATGCTAATGTACTGGTGTGAAGGCATTTGGGCAGTGGTGTAAAGTACTTAAGTAAAAATAATTTAAAGTACTACTTAAGTAGTTTTTTTGTGATATCTGTACATTACTTCTCTATTTATATTTTTGACATCTTTTATTTCACTACATTCATAAAGAAAATAATGTACTTTTTACTCCATACATTTTCCTTGACACCCAAAAGTACTTGTTACATTTTGACAGGAAAATTGTCCAATTCAAACACTTATCCATACTGTCATCCATACTGCCTCTGATCTGGCAGACTCACTAAACACAAATGCTTTGTTTGTAAATTATGTCTGAGTGTTGGTAGTGTACCCCTGGCTATCCATCAATAAAACATAACACAATTGTGCCATTCCTTTTGCATAATATAAGGAAGTTGAAATTATTTACATTGTTACATTGTGCTCCTGGCTATCCGTTTTTTATATATTTTTTTATATACAATTGTGCTGTCTGGTTTAATATAAGGAATTTGAAATTATTTATACTTTTACTGAAGTATGACAATTTAGTAATTTTTCTACCACTGGATGTGGCTGGGGGTTATAGCATTTCTTTCACATGACCCATCAATTTAGACAAGTATATCTGAGTAAGCGTCAACTAATATTTCTAAAATACTTTTTATCTGGACACTTTCTGTTTACCTGGAATTGTTCCTTATTGTAGGCTACAACCACTTTTAGTCTTTAGCACATGACCTCATGTGACTCCTTAAAGAGATGGGTGGGGCTGGCTTAAGAGGGTGTGAACAATGCTGAATGGGTGTAGACAAAGGAGAGCTCTCTAGTATGTACCAAAATATTGAAAGGCCCTCTTCTCAAAAGTGAGTTTACAAGTGTATCAACTTTAAAAGTAGAATTACTTTCCTGTTGTTCCTCAAAAATGCTGTGAATGATATAACATTTTGTAGCTCGGAGTCTCTACTTTTATCCAATGAATTTCCAATGAAATTTCCAATGAATTTCCAATGAATTTCCAATGAAATTCAAATGTTGCTACATAAGACCGAATCCAGGTGGTGAGTCACATATGGAATCATGTAGTAACCAAAAAAGTGAACAAATCAAAATATATTTTATATTTGAGATTCTTCAAAGTAGCCACCCTTTGCCTTGATGAATGATTTTCAGTTAAGAGGTGTGCCTTGTTAAAAGTACATTTTGTCTTTGTGCCAATCAGTTGTGTTGTGACATGGTAGGGGTGGTATACAGAAGTTAGCTCTATTTGGTAAAAGACCGAGTCCATATTATGGCAAGAACAGCACAAATAAGCAAAGAGAAATATATAAAACTGTAAAGATATAAAACTGTATTTTTTTGTGAAGAATCAACAACAAGTGGGACACAATCATGAAGTGGAACGACATTTATTGGATATTTCAAACTTTTTTAACAAATCAAAAACTGAGAAATTGGGCGTGCAAAATTATTCAGCCCCCTTAAGTTAATACTTTGTAGCGCCACCTTTTGCTGCGATTACAGCTGTAAGTCGCTTGGGGTATGTCTATCAGTTTTGTACATCGAGAGACTGACATTTTTTCCCATTCCTCCTTGCAAAACAGCTCGAGCTCAGTGAGGTTGGATGGAGAGCATTTGTGAACAGCAGTTTTCAGTTCTTTCGACAGATTCTCGATTGGATTCAGGTCTGGACTTTGACTTGGCCATTCTAACTCCTGGATAGGTTTATTTTTGAACGATTCCATTGTAGATTTTGCTTTATGTTTTGGATCATTGCCTTGTTGGAAGACAAATCTCCGTCCCAGTCTCAGGTCTTTTGCAGACTCCATCAGGTTTTCTTCCAGAATGGTCCTGTATTTGGCTCCATCCATCTTCCCATCAATTTGAACCATCTTCCCTGTCCTTGCTGAAGAAAAGCAGGCCCAAACCATGATGCTGCCACCACCATGTTTGACAGTGGGGATGGTGTGTTCAGGGTGATGAGCTGTGTTGCTTTTACGCATAACATAACGTTTTGCATTGTTGCCAAAAAGTTCAATTTCGGTTTCATCTGACCAGAGCACCTTCTTCCACATGTTTGGTGTGTCTCCCAGGTGGCTTGTGGCAAACTTTAAATGACACTTTTTATGGATATCTTTAAGAAATGGCTTTCTTCTTGCCACTCTTCCATAAAGGCCAGATTTGTGCAATATACGACTGATTGTTATCCGATGGACAGAGTCTCCCACCTCAGCTGTAGATCTCTGCAGTTCATTCAGAGTGATCATGGGCCTCTTGGCTGCATCTCTGATCAGTCTTCTCCTTGTATGAGCTGAAAGTTTAGAGGGACGGCCAGGTCTTGGTAGATTTGCAGTGGTCTGATACTCCTTCCATTTCAATATTAACGCTTGCACAGTGCTCCTTGGGATGTTTAAAGCTTGGGAAATCTTTTTGTATCCAAATCCGGCTTTAAACGTCTTCACAACAGTATCTCTGACCTGCCTGGTGTGTTCCTTGTTCTTCATTATGCTCTCTGCACTTTTAACGGACCTCTGAGACTATCACAGTGCAGGTGCATTTATACGGAGACTTGATTACACACAGGTGGATTGCATTTATCATCATTAGTCATTTAGGTCAACATTGGATCATTCAGAGATCCTCACTGAACGTCTGGAGAGAGTTTGCTGCACTGAAAGTAAAGGGGCTGAATAATTTTGCACGCCCAATTTTTCAGTTTTTGATTTGTTAAAAAAGTTTGAAATATCCAATAAATGTTGTTCCACTTCTTGATTGTGTCCCACTTGTTGTTGATTCTTCACAAAAAAATACAGTTTTATATATTTATGTTTGAAGCCTGAAATGTGGCAAAAGGTCGCAAAGTTCAAGGGGGCCGAATACTTTCGCAAGGCACTGTATATACAAAGAAATGTCAGTTGAAAAAAAGTTAAAACGAAACAAAGTGCAGCTAGTTTGCAGTCTTTCCAGCTTGATTGTGTTATCTGTGTTGTTGGCTAGCTCCTCTGAGCAACAGTGTCCTGATGAGTGAGCAAATGTCTTTCCCAGGCAAAATCGTGCCTCATTAGTTAATTGTTATGATGTATCCAAATAAATGTCACTAGAAAACAGCTGAGTTGGCTAGCTAGCAAGCGAGGGATAACAACGTTGTCAGCCAGTATGGCAATGAATAATGTAATAACTACGTTATTTTATATATCAAGAAAAATACATAATATTTTTTTTTTTTTTTTTTTTGGAAACAGAGAGGCCTGTGTGTTCATCTCGTCAAATTTCTCCTATGCCAAATCAGTGTATCTTGTTTGCAACAAAACGGTCCCCTTTTGCAAATGTAAAGGACGTCACGCTGCTTGCTTAGCGAGTACCACTTCCTCCATCTTTGGCCCATACCTGACGCAAACTCGGGACCTCTGACTTGCTAGCATACGTGACCACCCTCCTGAAGCGTCTTACCAGTCGGTACCGTACAAAAAGCTAGCCATTCGCTAGTGCAATTAGGAACACTTCACATGTTGACCACACCGCTCGCATCGCGTGCACAAAATAAATGTACACATACATGTTATTCAACCATTGTAGCCAGGTGCTAAATTAGAACTTGGTTCTATTTGTGAAGCTTGACGTGATGCAAGTCCCGCATCTCCCATCTCCTCATTGGTTTTTAGGAGCATATACCCACGTGCCATCCCATTATTGTTTTTTTGGAGCATATATCCACGTGGGTGATTGAAAGATGAACTGAGGACCACACTCCAGTCCAGTTAGTGGTGGTAATGCATCTTAATGTTTGTTGCCAAATGCCATATAAAGTCCAAAGAGGAAGAAGAAGCCTGAAGGAGGAGAGATCACTGTGGATTATTGTACCAGTTCCTCCCGATTCGGTCCATACCTGGCACAAATTCGGGACCTCTGCCTTGCTAGCAAACGTAAACGCACTCCTGAAGCACCTTATCAGTCGGCTTCACGCGAAAAGCTATCTATGTTTATGTGCTACACCAAATAATGCAATCTGAGACGTCATTAGGAATCTGAGCATGGTACTTTCAAAAATTAGACCTACCTTTCCACCCCAGACAGAGTATGCCTATCGACACTGAAAAATGTACACTTTTATCTGCTGGCTAATGTTTTTCAGAGGCTTAACCCAATGAGAGAAGGTCACATGTGTTTCCCTAAAAGCTGTCTGGATTTAAACAAATGTTATTGTACGGAAAGTTATCAGCTTAAATCAATTGATAGTGACAGAATTAGATTACTTCCCAAGCAAACTATTTTTTTTGTCTCCTTAGCTATAGAAAGTTGCAACTCAGGCTCTGAATAAAAAACGAAACAATAATATTCCCATATGCATCGGAGTGACTTCTTTCCCGGATATTTTACAGCTTGTTTCTAGTGGACCAAAGGGCTATTATTGATCACTTTACATAATCAGATCAGTTATATTTTCTTAAAAATCTTAAGCTAACAAGGAGTAGGCCTGTGCTTTTTGTCATTTTCGTTAATGAAAGGTAGGATTCTGGCATACCCTCTCATACCCCCTCAATTTGAGTCTTTGTTTAACTTTACAGCCCTTCACTGGCACGGCTATTTAAAGAGTGAATGGTTGATGGAGGAATTGGCCAACAAAATCAATCGATATAGCAGGCTATAGCCTAATTTCGTCTGCCAAATAGGTAGGCCTACCTCTTATTTCTTCAATAGGAAGAAATAGGCTCCAACACAAAGCCCTCTTGTTGTTAGTAATGTCTAATTAAAGATGGTTGAAATGAATTACGCTTACTCAAATTTGCCTACTTTCAGCACCAGGAGCTGTCCATTTCCAATTGATTGTGCCGTGGCTGCTGCTTCAAGTTTCAGCACCACAATGTAAATTACTCAAATGTGGCTTATTGTGAGGTCAATAACTCTGATAATTAGATCATGGGCAAGAAACATATGGTTTTTAATAAAAATCAACTATAGCAGTAACAAGCTGTCAAAGTTGACCTCTGGTCCTCCTCATCTTCACACTCTCTTTCTCAAACTGAACAGAACATAGGCTATAGGCTAGTCCACAAGCAAAATAATGAATCAAAATGTATTTACAGAAGACGCCTTTGACTCTCTTCCTGAACTGCTGCCATAGGCCTACACAGCACAGCCAGTGATTGTGGAGCGCACAAACACGTTTTGGATCTGGAAGAGCAGGTGGGGTTCCAGGGTTAGAATATCCATTGCAGTGTGTAGTGCAGCCTAGTTTTATTTACACCATCCCAGCAGCTATCTTAGAAATATAACTTTACTCTGTGCTTCTCCGAGCATGCACTTCGTAGCCTACATCCTATAGGCTATGGATTAATTTGTATGAGACCACACTAAATAGCCTATAGGCGCACTTGTATTGTGCTTCCAGTGGAGAATCGTAGATGATGGGCGACATCGGACAAACACCAATATGTAACCTAATAAGCAATTAACTCTAAAACACTTAGAAATATTTGCATTTAATCAAGTACAAATTACATGACCCTCCCCTGGACTAGAATTTAAAAAAAATACTAAACCCTCCCCTTGACTGAAATTTAAAAAATAAACATTTCCCACATTTTCCTCCAGGTAACTATTCTATACATTTCTATCCATCACTAACACAGACACATTTACTGGAGTAAAATTGTGCTGTGGTGAATAAAATAAATAAATCAGTTCGACCCCATTCTTTACTGTGCAATCCAATCTGAGCTGTTAGAGGATTGGGGGGCTGGGGGACAAACATTGTTCTCCTGTCAGCGGCTCTGATGGAACATACAGTCCATTTCTCTCAGAAATTATATTGTTTATCAATGTAGTGACTTATAAGGACACCCACATATATTCCTGCCCTGAATCATAAGATATTCCCCAGCTATGAATATCAAGTGGCACACCAGTTGACAGCCCTCGTGAATGTATTTCATTTGATTAAATCAACACAGTGGTCCATGCTGTATTTATATCTGTCCATGCATGGAGTTGGCTGGCTGAAGAGGAGAGGAGGAGATGACCTGCTCCCAGTGGTTACTGTTTTGGCGCTGCCCTACTGTTGTGTTATCACCAGTTGATGGGAAATACGGTTATTCTCAGAGAGAGAGAGTCGTACTGTTCTACTCAATGAAGCAGAGAATGTTTTGACAAAGATCTCTGGTTCTCTCAGAACCTTTTACAGTGAGTGGGTGTACAACTCATGTTCCATATTTACACAGCTATAGTTATGGAATTCATGTTGTTTTCCTTCACCCCGTCCATACAACAGCATTGGCAGGATGTCGTTGGCTTATCCACTGATTGTGGTCCTGCAGGACAAATACAGGTGTTTCCTCCCATGAAAACGTTCAGGGAACCATTGTAAAACCTTCCCAGAACCTCACTGAAACCTAAAAATGTACGTTCCATGAAAAGGCAACATTTTCACTTCTGTTCTCAGAACGTTTTTAAAAAACGGTCTGTTTTACCAGTCAGGAAAGTTATTGGCTTCGTTCCCAGAACCAATGGGAAACCAAAAACGTACATTCCCACATCTTCCAAGGAACCAAATGTGTTAAACTGTGTTTTCAAAATGTATTTTTTGGGTAAAAGGCTGCTTTATCAAATCCGCAAATAAGTGACTGAATTTTGTTACATGCACACATTTTATTATGACTGATATTGTCATTTTGTTAACGTATTTACACCACTGATACGTTTGACACTCCTATTGACGTGTACAGAACTACAGTGGCAAGAATTGCATCAATTGGTCATCAAATTTGATCTGATCTTCAAGTCACAACAATAGACAAACAATGTGCTTAAAGTAATAACACACAAATAATTGTATTTTTCTTGTCTATATTGAACACATAATTTAAACATTCACAGTGTAGGTTAGAAAAAGTATGTGAACCCCTAGGCTAAGGACTTCTCCAAAAGCTAATTGGAGTCAGGAGTCAGCTAACCTGGAGTCCAATCAATGAGACGAGTTTGGAGATGGTTAGAGCTGCAAATATTGCTGCACATCTGAAGTTTGCAAAAGTGCACCTGGATGTTCCACATCGTCGGAAAAATGAAATCCCAAATATTTTGCAGGAGAATTTTAGGAGAATCTGTCCTCCAATTGAAGCGCAACAAAAGTTGGGTGATGCAACAGGACAACGACCCAAAACACAGAAGTAAATCAACAACAGAATGGCTTCAACAGAAGAAAATACGCCTTCTGGTGTGACCCAGTCAGAGCCCTGACCTCAAACCGATTGAGATGCTGTGGCATGACCTCAAGAGAGAAGTTCACACCAGACATCCCAAGAATATTGCTGAACTGAAACAGTTTTGTAAAGAGGAATGGTCTAAAATTCCTCCTGACCGTTTGGTTGAGGTTATTGCTGCCAAAGGAAGGTCAACCAGTTATCAAATCCAAGGGTTCACATACTTTTCCAACCCTGCACTGTGAATGTTTATACGGTGTATGCAATAAAGACGTGAAAAATGTATAATTGTTTGTGTGTTATTAGTTTAAGCAGACTGTGTTTGTCTATTGTTGTGACCTAGATGAAGATCAGATCAAATTGTATGACCAATTTATGCAGAAATCCAGGTATTTCCAAAGGGTTCACATTATTTTTCTTGCCACTTGTATATCCATCATACTCTTCACTGAGACAGGCGAACACATTCTTTACATTTCAAGAGACTGAAGAGAGTCTCCAATTTCTCATGTCACTGAGTGCTCTTTGGGTTTCCAAGGGAAGAGTTGGAGGAATGGTCAGGTCAAAGCCGTCATGGTCATTGAATGCTAGAGGCGTGTTGAAGGAGATTGTTTGCCCTCTCTATGAATAGCTCAGGTATTTGCTTTTCCCCATTCGCCTCCAAGGGTCTCCATAACCGTTAACCAGCCTGTTGCATGTGTATCACTATGCACAGGCCTCGTGCTAGGTAACATTTCCATAATGCTCCACCTTTTAATATCTAGTGGAAACCTTAACACTGCGTGGTGGCATCACACTGTAAATCAGCTAAACCCAACACTTCATAGGGGCTATGCTAGCAAGGTTTAGTTTTTACATTGAATTATCTTTGAATGAGGTTGTTTGTTATATTGTTCATTCTATTTCTGACTGTAGACATATGTCATCCAGGGGCCACTCTGAAGCTTTGATCGTGCTTAGCAGACAGATGAGTGACAATGCCTCGAGCCTGCCTGAAGAGACTGATGTTGGCAAAAACCTGCCTTTTTGTGGTCAGAGAAGGTTACCTCTCCACAGACAGAACCGATATTGACTGAGATGTTCCGTTATCCAACAGTCAGAGTTGGAGTCATTACCAGACACCAGGACCAGGCTCTCGCCATGTCATACCCAAACCATGCCAAACCCAAAACCATGTGTGTGGTATTATCTATGATCTCATGGAATGAAATAATGAAAGCTATTGTACACACTAATGACAACAATAAGGATACAATGAGTACCAGAATGTTGCAGAAGCTAGCCTTTGGATATATGATGCAGTTATAGGACTTAAAAGACTTATATTAAATATATTTTTTGAAGATATCTGATGTTAACATTATCATGTATCAAGACATTACAAATATTACTGCTTCATGGCTTCTTTGTATGTGCTTCAACAAAATTGACATGTCACAAATTGCTATCTGGTTTATTATTCCTTCATTTTATAGGTATCTGCTCTGTGATGTTCTGCATCCTTTGATCTGAACTGGATGGATGTTTGGTGGCTCTCGTTCATGGTTCATGGCTCTGGCTTTTGCCCATTATGGAAAGGGGACAGAGCAATGAAACGTTGAGTTAAATACGAGATATAATCAAAAGCCTATTTTGGAGGATATTTTAATCAGGTCTATGGTCCAGACGAAAACATAATGAGGGCTTTGGAGTTAAATTGCTCAGAACGAAATCATAAAGTGATCATGTCTGATGAGTAAGATGATGAGTATCTATTTAATCGAATCAGAATAGTAGTGCTGAGCAAATTGAGGGACACCATTTTCTGCTCATTGTCTGCCTTAATGGAAGACCACCAACCATAGGATATGTTTTCCCTAAACCTATTTAGGATAATCAAATGACACATCTACAGAAACACGTGAGCGTTTAGTGTACCTCTGATTACAACTCAAAATGATGTCATGGCTGCCTCTTTGCATCATCAAAATTGTAGACCTCCACAAGTCTGGTTCATCCTTGGGAGCAATTTCCAAATGCCTGAAGGTAGGACGTTCATCTGCACAAACAATAGTACGCAAGTATAAACACCATGGGATCACGCAGCCGTCATACCGCTCAGGAAGGAGATGTGTTCTGTCTCCTAGAGATGAATGTACTTTGGTGCGAAAAATTTAATTCAATCCCAGAACAACAGCAAAGGACCTTGTGAAGATGCTGGAGGAAACAGGTACAAAAGTATCTATATCCACAGTAAAACAAGTCCTATATCGACATAACCTGAAAGGCCGCCCAGCAAGGAAGAAGCCACTGCTCCAAAACCGCCATAAAAAAGCTAGACTACGATTTGCAACTGCACATGGGGACAAAAATCGTACATTTTGGAGAAATGTCCTCTGGTCTGATGAAACAAAAGTAGAACTGATTGGCCATAATGACCATCATTATGTTTGGAGGAAAAAGGGGGAGGCTTGCAAGTCGAAGAACATCATCCCAACTGTGAAGCACGGGGGTGGCAGCATCATGTTGTGGGGGTGCTTTGCTGCAGGAGGGACGGATGCACTTCACAAAATAGATGGCATCATGAGGCAAGAAAATTATGTGGATATATTGAAGCAACATCTCAAGACATCAGTCAGGAAAGCTTGGCCGTAAATGAGTCTTTCAAATGGATAATGACCCTGAGCATACTTCCAAAGTTGTGGCAAAATGGCTTAAGGATAACAAAGTCAAGGTATTGGAGTGGCCATCACAAAGCCCTGACCTCAATCCTACAGAAAATGTGTGGGCAGAACTAAAAAAGAGTGCGCGAGCAAGGAGGCCTTACAAACCTGACTCAGTTACACCAGCTCTGTCAGGAGGAATGGGTCAAAATTCACCCAACTTATTGTGGGAAGCTTGTGGAAGGCTACCCGAAACGTTTGACCCAATAGATAGAATTTGTAGACAATTGGCCCTTTCTGGGACTCACCGACACACAGGATCAAGCCTGGCCTGTTGAGGAGTGACGGTCTCTATCCTAGCTGGAGGGGTGCTCTCATCATATCTACGAACATAGACAGGGCTCTAACTCCCCTAGCTCCACAATGAGATAGCCAGCCTGCCAGCTTAGTGGAGTCTGTCACTAGCACAGTCAGGCTATTCCCGTTGAGACCGTGTCTGTGCCTCGACCTAGGTTGGGCAAAACTAAACATGGCGGTGTTTGCCTTAGCAATCTCACTGGAATAAAGACCTCCTCCATTCCTGCCATTATTGAAAGAGATTGTGATATATCACATCTCAAACTAGGGCTACTTAATGTTAGATCCCTCACTTCCAAGGCAGTTATAGTCAATGAACTAATCACTGATCATAATCTCGATGTGATTGGTCTGACTGAAACATGGCTTAAACCTGATAATTTACTGTGTTAAATTAGGCCTCTCCTCCTGGTTACACTAGTGGCCGTATCCCTTGAGCATCCCACAATGGCGGAGGTGTTGCTAACATTTATGATAGCAAATTTCAATTTACAAAAAAAATATATATTTTTGTCTTTTGAGCTTCTAGTCATCAAATCAAATCAAATGTATTTATATTGCCCTTCGTACATCAGCTGATATCTCAAAGTGCTGTACAGAAACCCAGCCTAAAACCCCAAACAGCAAGCAATGCAGGTGTAGAAGCACGGTGGCTAGGAAAAACTCCCTGAAAAAGGCCAACACCTAGGAAGAAACCAGGCTATGAGGGGTGGCCTCTTCTGGCTGTGCCGGGTGGAGATTATAACAGAACATGGTCAAGATTTTCAAATGTACATAAATGACCAGTCTCGTCAAATAATAATAATCACATGCAGAACAGTTGAAACTGGAGCAGCAGCACGGCCAGGTGGACCGGGGACAGCAAGGAGTCATCATGCCCGGTAGTCCTGAGGCATGGTCCTGGGGCTCAGGTCCTCCGAGAGAGAGAAAGAAAGATAGAAAGAGAGAATTAGAGCGAGCATACTTAAATTCACACAGGACACCGGATAAGACAGGAGAAGTACTCCAGATATAACAAACTGACCTTAGCCCCCGACACAAACTACTGCAGCATAAATACTGGAGGCTGAGACAGGAGGGGTCAGGAGACACTGTGGCCCCATCCGATGACACCCCCGGACAGGGCCAAACAGGAAGGATATAACCCCACCCACTTTGCCAAAGCACAGCCCCCACACCACTAGAGGGATATCTTCAACCACCAACTTACCATCCTGAGACAAGGCCGAGTATAGCCCTGAAAGATCTCCGCCACGGCACAACCCAAAGTCATGAAATCTATGCAGCCGACTCAATCACTTTTTATAGCTACTGTTTACAGGCCTCCTGGACCATATACAGCGTTCCTCATTGAGTTCCCTGAATTCCTATCGGACCTTGTAGTCATGGCAGATAATATTCTAATTTTTGGTGACTTTAGTATTTACATGGAAAAATCCACAGACCCACTCCAAAAGGCTTTCGGAGCCATCATCGCCTCAGTGGGTTTTGTCCAACATGTCTCCGGACCTACTTACTGCCACAGTCATACTCTGGACCTAGTTTTGTCCCGTGGAATAAATGTTGTGGATCTTAACAGAAAAAAATGTTATTTGGAAAATGTTGTAACATTGGGTTAATGTTTTATTTCCACACTGATAAACTCTCAGCAAAAAAATAATCGTCCTCTCACTGTCAACTGCGTACATTTTCAGAAAACTTAACATGTGTAAATATTTGTCTGAACATAACAAGATTCAACAACTGAGACATAAACTGAACAAGTTCCACAGACATGTGGCTAACAGAAATTGAATAATGTGTCGCTGAACAGAAGGGGTGGGTCAAAATCAAAAGTAAGTCAGTATCTGGTGTGGCCACCAGCTGCATTAAGTACTGTAGTGCATCTCCTCCTCATGGGACTGCACCAGATTTTCCAGTTCTTTCTGTGTCCACCAAGGCACCTGCAAGTTCCCGGACGTTTCTGGGGGGAATGCCCCTAGCCCTCACGCTCCGATCCAACAGATCCAAGATGTGCTCAATGGGATTGAGATCCGGGCCCTTCTCTGGCCATGGCAGAACACTGATATTCCTGTCTTGCAGGAAATCATGCACAGAACGAGCAGAATGGCTGGTGGCATTGTCATGCTGGAGGGTCATGTCAGGATGAGTCTGCAGGAAGGGTACCACATGAGGGAGGAGGATGTCTTCCCTGTAATGCACTGCGTTGAGATTGCCTGCAATGACAACAAGCTCAGTGCGATGATGCTATGACACACCGCCCCAGATTAAGACGGACCCTCCACCTCCAAAACGATCCCGCTCCAGAGTACAGGCTTCGGTGTTACGCTCATTCCTTTGACGATATACTCAAATCCAACCATCACCCCTGGTGAGACAAAGCCGTGATTCGTCAGTGAAGAGCACTTTTTGTCAGTCCTGTCTGGTCCAGCGATGTTGGTTTTGTACCCATAGGCAACGTTGTTGCCAGTGATGTCTGGTGAGGACCTGGCTTACAACAGGCCTACAAGCCCTCAGTCCAGCCTCTCTCAGCCTATTGCAGACAGTCTGAGCACTGATGGAGGGATTGTGTGTTCCTGGTGTAACTCGGGCAGATGTTGTTGCCATCCTGTACCTGTCCTGCAGGTGTGATGTTGGGATGTACCGATCCTGTGCAGGTGTTACACGTGGTCTGCCACTGCAAGGACAATCAGCTGTCTGTCCTGTCTCCCTGTAGCGCTGTCTTAGGCGTCTCTCAGTACGTACATTGCAATTTAACTAGACATAGTTTGTGTTATTAGACCTTTTAGGGGGAATGTTCTTACACCTTTCCCACAACGTAATTCAATATTCTGGGAACATTCAAAGAAGCAGTTTTGGTTTGCTGCGTAGTGACATACTATGTTTATGACTTTTCATACATGAAGTGGACAGCATAAAAGCCCTGAAAAAGGTGATAGCTGCAGTGGGAAGGTGTTTTAATGCTCAATATGTCTGGTTAATAAAAGCTTGAGTTTTTACATTTAAAATCATCTTAAAGGTGGACTGCATGGCGTCTTGCCAATCTCAGGGCATTAGAAACGACTGTGAAAATCCATAGGCTATTGGTTCCAGTTACAGACAGTGTGTGAGAGGCTGGGGTTCGTGTAGCCTCAAGCTTTTACTTCCTTCGTTTCATGTGCCCTACTGCTTCTCACCTCTTACCACCATTTTAAAGGGATTACAGCGAGAACTAAACAGGGGTACTTGTTAGTCCATTCCCTCACAGAGTCAATCCTCAGTTTCCCAAAGCCTGGGGCTGAAGTGTAATCTTCGGCTTTGCACAGCAAATCACATGGATAGAATTGCATTGAAAACAATGGATTGAGATAGAGTATGGTGGGTGGAGGGATGAATGCTGATCAGATGAGGGAAAAAGTAAGTAAGTGGAGTAAAATACATCCAACTTTTTAACAAGTTGAGTTACTAAGTGGGTACAGAAAATAAAGCTTATTGATACCCCAGAGTCAATACTTTTTAGAAACACCTTTGGCAGCTATTACAGCTGTGAGTCTGTCTGGTTAAGAGCTTTCCACACGCGGATTGTGCAACATTTAACCATTATTCTTTTCGAAATGATTTAAGGTCTGTCAAATTAGTTGTTGGTCATTGCTGCGCAACTATTTTCAGGTCTTACCAATAGATTTTCAAGTAGATTTAAGTTAAAACTGTAACTCTGCCACTCAGAAACATTCACTGTCTTCTTAGTAAGCAACTCTAGATCAGATTTAACCTTGTGTTTTTAGGATATTTTCCTGCTGAAAAGTGAATTATTCTCATAGTGCCTGGTGGAATGCAGACTGAATCAGGTTTTCCTCTAGGATTTTACCTGTGCTAAGCTCCATTACGTTTATATTTTTCATCCTGAAAAACTCCCCAGACCTTAGCGATTACCAGCATACTCACAACATGACGCAGCCACCACTATGCTTGATACTCGGTGATGTTGTATTGGATTTGCCCCAAACACAACACTTTGTATTCAGGACAAGAAGTTAATTGCTTTGCAGTATTACTTTAGTACCTTGTTGCAAACAGGATGCATGTTTTGGATTATTTTTTATTCTGTACAGGCTGCCTTCTTTTCACTCTGTCAATTAGGTTAGTATTGTGGCGTAACTTCAATGTTGTTGATCCATCCTCAGTTTTCTCCTTTGTGACTGTTGAAAGTCACCATTGGTCTCATGGTGAAAACCCTGTTTCCTTTCACTCCAACAACTGTTAAGAAGGACGCCTGTATCTTTGTAGTCATTGGATGTATTGATACACCATCTAAAGTTAAATGAATAACTTCACATGCTCAAAGGCATATTCAGTGTCTGCTTTTGTTTTACCCATCTACCAATTGGTGCCCTTCTTCGCGAGGCATTGGAAAACCTCCCTGGTCTTTGTGGTTGAATCTGTGTTTGAAATTCACTGATCGGCTGCAAATTTTTACTCCTGAACTTATTTAGGTTTGCCATAACTAAGGGGTTGAATACTTATTGATTAAAGACTTTTCAGCTTTTCATTTGTAATTCATTTGTAAAAATGTTGAAAAAATTCCACCCTGAGATAACGGTCAAGATCTGTTTCACCTGTCTTGTGCTTGTCTCCACCCCCCACCAGGTGTCTCCCATTTTCCCATTATCCCCTGTTTATTTATACATGCGTTTTCTGTCTGTCTGTTGCTAGTCCGTCTTGTTGTTCCAGCGTGTTTTTCAGAGTTTTTCCCCATTCGCTCTAGTTTTTGTTTTACTCTTCCTGTTTCAAACCTGTTTTTGCCTGCCCTGACTCTGCCTGCTGTTCCACGCCTGCCTGACTCTTATTAGGATTACTGATCTCTGCCTGTCCTGGACCTGCCATTTGCCTACCACTTATATATAATACGCCTCTGAGACTCTAACCAGCTGCCTCCTGTGTCTGCATCTGGGTCTCATCCTGTGTCGTTATGGAGACGATCTAAATTGTATCAATTAAACATGTAGGTTGTAACAACAAAATGTGGAAAAAGTCAAGGGATGTGAATACCTTCTGAAAACACTGTATGCAATCATTTTAACCAAATTTCAACATAGCGTTGTATAAAACATGTGGAATTTGTACCTTTTAAAACAAGGTCAGATTTTTTGACTGTTGGTTGGGCAGTACCTCCGACTGGATAGTTGATCTATCTACCCCTTTGGTCTCCCATCTAACCAAGCCAAGCTTAACCATTATATTTGTCACTGACTACAACCAATGTGCTATTGTGAGAATGATTGAGAGATCTCTACTTAAAAACAAAATAGATTCACAGTTGTTATCAAAGTCATTCCAAAGTGTAGGTGAACAAAGAAAATTAAAATGTGACCATACTTTATCCCTCATATCATCAATGATGCTATTTAGGCCTATATAGGATTTGCTAAGTCATCAAAAACTATTGTTTAAAAAATAGATAAATAAAATGTTTTTGGTCACGTACACATGGTTAGCAAATGTGAATGTGAGTGTATTAAAACGTGTGTGTTTCTAGTTCCGACAGTGCAGTAATGTCTAACAAGTAATCTAACAATTCCCCAGCAACTACCTAATAAACACAAATGTAAAAGGATGGAATAAGAATATGTACATATAAATATATGGATGAGCGATGACCGAGCGGCATAGACAAGATGCAATAGATGATATAAGAAACAATATATACATATGAGATTAGTAATGAAAGATATGTAAACATTATTAAAGTGGCATTCTTTAAAGGAACTAGTGAGTCTATGTAGGCAGCAGCCTCTCTGAGTTAGTGATTGATGTTTAGCAGTCTGGCCTTGAGATAGAAGCTGCTTTTCAGTCTCTTGGTTTCAGCTTTGATGCACCTGTACTGACCTCGCCTTCTGGATGGTAGTGGGGTGAACAGGCAGTAACTTGGGTGGTTTTTGTCCTTGATGATCTTTTTGGCCTTCCTGTGACATTGTGTGCTCTATGTGTCCTGGAGGGCAGGTAGTTTGCTGATGCATTGTGCAGACCACACCACCCTCTGGAGAGCCTTGCGGTTGAGGAGGGTGCAGTTGCCGTACCAGGTGGTGATACAGACCAACAGGATGCTCTCAATTGTGCATCTGTAAAAGTTCGTCGGGGTTTTAGGTGACAAGCTACATTTCTTCAGCCTCCTGAGGTTGAAGAGGTGCTGATGTGCCTTCTTCTCCACACGTTCTGTGTGGGTGGACCATTTAAGTTTGTCTGTAATGTGTACGCCGAGGAACTTAAAACTTTCCACCTTCTCCACTACTGTCCCTTCGATGTGGATAGGAGGGTGCTCCCTCTGCTGTTTCCTGAAGTCCACGATCATCTCCTTTGTTTTGTTGACATTGAGTGAGAGGTTGTTTTCCTCTCACTCAGTGCCCTCACCTCCTCCCTGTAGGCTGTCTAGTCGTTGTTAGTAATCAAGCCCACTACTGTTGTATCATCTGAAAACTTGATGATTGAGTTGGAGTCACGTAGTCATGGGGGAACACGGAGTACAGGAGGGGGCTGAGCACGCACCCTTGTGGGGCCCCAGTGTTGAGGGTCAGCGAAGTGAAGATGTTGTTTCCTACCTTCACCACCTGGGGGCGGCCCGTCAGAAAGTCCAGGACCCAATTGCAAAGGGCAGGGTTGAGACCCAGGGTCTCCAGCTTAATGATGAGAGTTGATGGTATTAAGGTGTTGAATGCTGAGCTGTAGTCAATGAACAGCATTTTACACAAGTATTCCTCTTGTCCAGATGTGATAAGGCAGTGTGCAGTGTGATGACCATGGCATTGTCTGTGGACCTGTTGGGGCAGTATGCAAACTAAAGTGGGTCTATGGTGGCAGGTAAGGTGGATGTGATATGATCCTTGACTAGTCTCTCAAAGCACTTCATGATGACAGAAGTGAGTGCTACAGGGTGACAGTCATTTAGTTCAGTTATATTTGCCTTCTTCGGTACAGGAAGAATGGTGGCCATCTTGAAGCATGTGGGGACAGCAGACGGGGATAGGGAGCGACTGAATATGTCCGTAAACACACCAGCCAGCTGGTCTGCGCATGCAGGTGTTTAGTTTGTCTGGAAGCAATGTGTGTCTGTGATGTAGCTGATTTTCTTTTTGTGGTGCGTAATTTTCTTTAGACCCTGCCACATACGACTTGTGTCTGAGACGTTGCATTGCGAATCCACTTTCCCTATACCAACATTTCACTTGTTTGTTTGCCTTGCGGAGGGAATAACTATACTGTTTATATTTGGCCATCTTCCCAGTCCTCTCTCCATTGTTAAATTCGGGTGGTTCGCACTTTCAGCGAATGCCGCCATCCAACCATGTTTTTTTGTTAGGGTAGGTTTTAAGAGTCACAGTGGGTTCAACATCTCCAATGCACTTCCTTATAAACTCACTCACCGAGCCAGCGTATAGATCAATGTTATTCTCTGAGACTGCCCGGACATTTCCCAGTCCGTGGGATCAAAACCGTCTTTAAGTGTGAATTATGATTGTTCAAACCAGCATTGAATGGTTCTAGTCACGTTTATATCCTGTTTGAGTTTCTGGACGGTAGGAGCAAAATGGAGTCATGGTCAGATTTGTCGAAGGAAGGGCGAGGGAGGGTCTTGTATGCATCACGGAAGTTAGTGTAGCAGTGGGCCAGTGTATTGCCTGTGCGAGTGCTGCAATCAATATGCTGATAGAATTTAGGTAGACTTGTTCTTAAACTTGCTTTGTTAAAATCCCCAGCTACAATAAATGCAGCCTCAGGATATATGGTTTCCAGTTTACATAGAGTCCAGTGAAGTTCCTTGAGGGCTGTCGTAGTATCTGCTTGAGTGGGTATATTCACAGCTATGACAATAACTGACGAGAATTCTCTTGGGAGATAATGTGGTCAGCTTTTTATTGTAAGGAATTCTAGGTCAGGTGAACAGAAGGACTTGAGTTCCTTTATGTTGTTATGGTTATACCATGAGTTGTTAATCATGACACATACCCCCCATGTCCTTCTTCTTCCCAGAGAGATGTATATTTCTGTAGGCACGACGCATGAAGAAACCCAGTGTCTGTACCATCTCCTACAACATATCCCGAGAGAGCCATGTTTCAATCTCTGATGTCTCTCTGGAAGGCAACCCTTGTCCTGATTTCGTCCACCTTGTTGTCTAGAGTCTGGACATTGGTGAGTAGCATATTCAGAAGAGGTGGGTGGTGTGCACGCCTTCGAAGCCTGACCAGGAGGCCGCTCCGTCTACCTCTTTTGCGGCAATGTTGTTCTGGGTCGGCCTCTGGGATTAGATCCAATGTCCTGGGTGGTGGTCCGAACAAAGGATCTGCTTCGGGAAAGTCGTATTCCTGGTCGTAATATTGGTAAGTTGACGTCGCTCTTATATTCAACAGTTCTTCCCGGCTGTATGTAATAACACTTAATATTTTATGGGCTAACAATGTAAGAAATAATACATTAAAAAAACAAAATACTGCATAGTTTCTTAAAGACTCGAAGCGAGGTGACCATCTCTGTCGGCGCCAACTTCCAGTACAATAAGCTTAGGGTTTCAAGCTGTTGTTGATTTCAACAGATTTGTCATTTGTAAGTCAAAGAATAGATTTGATTTGTTTTAGTCCTGTCCTTGAACCAATAATTTTGGTTGAGATGGAGGCATGAATCCAACATATCAATTATTAATTTGTAGACAAACTGGAATCAGTGGCACAGCTGAAACTATCCAAGCAGAAGATACATCTCCTTCAACTGTTGACATTTGGTTGCATTAACAACCAAACACAATTAAATATCACTTTTGAAATACAATACATAGCCTATTAATTTGTGACAAGTTAAACAAATGGAATGTTGTATTCACATCTCCAACTCAACTAAAAATAAAGTTAAAGAATGGGATTAAGCCAGTCGCTCAGATGGAGCTATCCAAGCAGTAGTTGATAACAAACCAAATTCAATATTACTTTTGTAATAAATTAAATAGCATAAAGTTAAGTCTACAAACGAATGTAACGTACAACCTTAAATGAGTTACACATCCACGGCAACATTTTGAGGTAACTGTAATTATAAATGTTTTCTTATATAATCATATACTGTATGGGCCGATTCTGAGTTTGGAGATGTACGCCTTTCCTATGCACTTGTCAGTAGTTGATTTAAGACTTGCCTTATGTAGGTGCGTAATGGGCTTTGCAGATGTGGATCCCTTACAATTGCGAAATACATTTAATTCAACAGCTGAAAACCCTCTCACTTGATGGCCAACAGATTTTTTTCGTGGTTTTCATTTAGTAGTGTTTTCTGTACATTTATCTTAAGCCATCCCTTTAAATAAGGTGTACCTTTTTAATCAGAATTTTGTCAACAGACTCACCAAAATACATAGAGAGAACGGGTTCAGAATATAGTTATCAATGAATGAAATCCAACTAAATGTATGCATATTCGTCTCCATTCAGCACCAGATTTTAAAATACTCTTATCTGGTAGACTATTTACACAAATTTTAGGGTTAGGAAAGTATGTATGAATCATAACAAAAAACAGGTTTGGAGAGCCTTTACGTAAGAAATACATATTAATCAGTCAAAATGACAGTGGTTTGATTTATCCTGAAATTGTCATATTCAAGTTCAATCCATGAAATATTCAAAGGTGGGGAAAGGTGTAAAAAAAATTGTCATGTAAATCAACCCTAATCCTGACTAATGAAACTGTATGACAACGGCCCAGTTACTTGAACCGTGCACCAGGTTTAAACTGCTAAGTGTGGTCTGAGTTCCATAATGATTCAAATAGGCTACATGTCCCAAAATAGTTTGCACAACGTTAGCCTAATATGATCCACTAATGCGAGCAACCCTCAGGAACAACTTCACAGATGTGCCAGAAGAAGAAAGAAGGTCAACGGAATGGAATAACGCAAAATATAGGCTACAGATTTAATTAAACTAATACTAAAGTGGCAGTTAAAAATGTATGTGGGTATTACTGATGGTGGGTCCTGATAGTGGCTAATATTTAACATAATATAATTGTAAAACAAAATGGAGAAAAGCCTGGGCATATAATTAAAACATTCTAAAGGACATACAGTGCATTCGGAAAGCATTCAGACCCTTGACTTTTTCCACATATTGTTACGTTTACAGCCTTATTCTAAAGTGTATTAAATCAATCTACACACGATACCCCATAATGAGAAAGCAAATATCTGCTTAGACATTTTTGCAATATATTTAAATGACAAAACTGAAATATCACATCTACATAAGTATTCAGACCCTTTAAGCAGTACTTTCTTGAAGCACTTCTGGCAGCGATTACTGCTTGAGTCTTCTTGGGTACGACGCTACAAGCTTGGGACACCTGTATTTGGGGAGTTGTTCCCATTGTTCTCTGAAGATCCTCTCAAGCTCTGTCATGTTGGATTGGGAGTGTCACTGCACAGATATTTTCAGGTCTCTCCAGAGATGTTCGATCGGGTTCAAGTTCAGGCTCTGGTTTTCATCAAGGTTCGCTCTGTAATTTTCTCCGTTCATCTTTCCCTCGATCCTGACTAGTCTCCCAGTCCCTGCAACTGAAAAACATCCCCACAGCATGATGCTGCCACCACCATGTTTCACAGTAGGGATGGTGCCAGGTATCCTCCAGACGTGACGCCTAGCATTTAGGCCAAAGAGTTCAATCTTGGATTCATCAGACCAGATAATCTTGTTTCTGATGGTCTGAGAGTCCTGAGGTGCCTTTTGGTAAACTCCAAGGGCCTTTTACTGAGGAGTGACTTCCATCTTGCCACTCTACCATAAAGGCCTGATTGGTGGAGTGCTGCAGAGATGGTTGTCCTTCTGAAAGGTTCTCGTATCTCCACAGAGCAACTCTGTTCCGGTTGGAGCGAGCGGTCGCATTCGCACTTCGCTCTGCAGGTTGTATAACTTTTTCATTACATTTCATTATAGTACAACGGTTGATTTGTCTAATCTTAGCAATTCTTCTTAGCTAGCTACATAGCCGTCCTTGTATCAGAGATAATTGCATAATTATCGTATTTCGTCGCCCTAACGTAGCCTTCACTGCTATTCGCCCAGGAGCTAGCTAACGCTAGCTAACGCACACAGATTAGCATCACTGTAGTGCTATTCACTCAACTGTACGACTTGATTAGTTTACTGTTAGCTAGCTACATAATCTTAGCCATTCTTCTTAGCTAGCTACATAGCCGTCCTTGTATCAGAGATAATTGCATAATTATCGTATTTCGTATTTCGTCGCCCTAACGTAGCCTTCACTGCTATTCGCCCAGGAGCTAGCAACGCTAGCTAACGCACACAGATTAGCATCACTGTAGTGCTATTCACTCAACTGTACGACTTGATTAGTTCAGTGTTAGCTAGCTACATAGCTGTCTTTGTTTCCAAGATAATTGTGTAGTTTAGTGTGTGTAGCCTTGGAGTGATTATGTTAATTCACTGAGGTTCGCTAGCCAGCTATTTGTCGTCCTTAACGTAGGAGACTCTGCTAGCTAGCCAACAGCTAACAGCTAGCCAACGTCTACTGTTTCGAATTCAATCACCGGTCAGGTAGTATCACATTTTCATTTCATTACAGTACAACGGTTTGATTTGTTTGATCGTAGCTAGCTACATAGCCGTCTTTGTTTCAAAGATAATTGTGTAGTCTAGACCGATTTCCTAGGTTAGCTAGCCAGCTATTGTCATTCTTTTAACTCAACGTAACGTAAACAACACTGCTAGCTAGCCAGCTAGCCCCCGAATAGCAGCACTGTAGAATTATTACACTCAACGGAACGACTTGATTAGTGTAGTGTCAACAACGCAGCTACTGCCAGCTAGCCTACTTTAGCAGTACTGTATCATTTTAATCATTTTAGTCAATAAGATTCTTGCTACGTAAGCTTAACTTTCTGAACATTCGAGACCTGTAGTCCGCTTGTCATTCCAATTTCCTTGCATTAGCGTAGCCTTTTCTGTAGCCTGTCAACTATGTGTCTGTCTATCCCTGTTCTCTCCTCTCTGCACAGATCATACAAACGCTCCACACCGCGTGGCCGCGACCACCCTAACCTGGTGGTCCCAGCGCGACGACCCACGTGGAGTTCCAGGTCTCTGGTAGCCTCTGGAACTGCCAATCTGCGGCCAACAAGGCAGAGTTCATCTCAGCCTATGCCTCCCTCCAGTCCCTTGACTTCTTGGCACTGACAGAAACATGGATCACCACAGATAACACTGCTACTCCTACTGCTCTCTCCTCGTCCGCCCACGTGTTCTCGCACACCCCGAGAGCTTCTGGTCAGCGGGGTGGTGGCACCGGGATCCTCATCTCTCCCAAGTGGTCTTTCTCTCTTTCTCCCCTTACCCATCTGTCTATTGCCTCCTTTGAATTCCATGCTGTCACAGTTACCAGCCCTTTCAAGCTTAACATCCTTATCATTTATCGCCCTCCAGGTTCCCTCGGAGAGTTCATCAATGAGCTTGATGCCTTGATAAGCTCCTTTCCTGAGGACGGCTCACCTCTCACAGTTCTGGGCGACTTTAACCTCCCCCCACGTCTACCTTTGACTCATTCCTCTCTGCCTCCTTCTTTCCACTCCTCTCCTCTTTTGACCTCACCCTCTCACCTTCCCCCTACTCACAAGGCAGGCAATACGCTTGACCTCATCTTTACTAGATGCTGTTCTTCCACTAACCTCATTGCAACTCCCCTCCAAGTCTCCGACCACTACCTTGTATCCTTTTCCCTCTCGCTCTCATCCAACACTTCCCACACTGCCCCTACTCGGATGGTATCGCGCCGTCCCAACCTTCGCTCTCTCTCCCCCGCTACTCTCTCCTCTTCCATCCTATCTTCTCTTCCCTCTGCTCAAACTTTCTCCAACCTATCTCCTGATTCTGCCTCCTCAACCCTCCTCTCCTCCCTTACTGCATCCTTTGACTCCCTATGTCCCCTATCCTCCAGGCCGGCTCGGTCCTCCCCTCCCGCTCCGTGGCTCGACGACTCATTGCGAGCTCACAGAACAGGGCTCCGGGCAGCCGAGCGGAAATGGAGGAAAACTCGCCTCCCTGCGGACCTGGCATCCTTTCACTCCCTCCTCTCTACATTTTCCTCCTCTGTCTCTGCTGCTAAAGCCACTTTCTACCATTCTAAATTCCAAGCATCCGCCTCTAACCCTAGGAAGCTCTTTGCCACCTTCTCCTCCCTCCTGAATCCTCCCCCCTCCCTCCTCCCTCTCTGCAGATGACTTTGTCAACCATTTTGAAAAGAAGGTCGATGACATCCGATCCTCGTTTGCTAAGTCAAACGACACCGCTGGTTCTGCTCACACTCCCCTACCCTATGCTCTGACCTCTTTCTCCCCTCTCTCTCCAGATGAAATCTCGCGTCTTGTGACGGCCGGCCGCCCAACAACCTGCCCGCTTGACCCTATCCCCTCCTCTCTTCTCCAGACCATTTCCGGAGACCTTCTCCCTTACCTCACCTCGCTCATCAACTCATCCCTGACCGCTGGCTACGTCCCTCCCGTCTTCAAGAGAGCGAGAGTTGCACCCCTTCTGAAAAAACCTACACTCGATCCCTCCGATGTCAACAACTACAGACCAGTATCCCTTCTCTCTTTTCTCTCCAAAACTCTTGAGCGTGCCGTCCTTGGCCAGCTCTACCGCTATCTCTCTCAGAATGACCTTCTTGATCCAAATCAGTCAGGTTTCAAGACTAGTCATTCAACTGAGACTGCTCTTCTCTGTATCACGGAGCGCTCCGCACTGCTAAAGCTAACTCTCTCTCCTCTGCTCTCATCATTCTAGACCTATCGGCTGCCTTCGATACTGTGAACCATCAGATCCTCCTCTCCACCCTCTCCGAGTTGGGCATCTCCGGCGCGGCCCACGCTTGGTTGCGTCCTACCTGACAGGTCGCTCCTACCAGGTGGCGTGGCGAGAATCTGTCTCCTCACCACGCGCTCTCACCACTGGTGTCCCCCAGGGCTCTGTTCTAGGCCCTCTCTTATTCTCGCTATACACCAAGTCACTTGGCTCTGTCATAACCTCACATGGTCTCTCCTATCATTGCTATGCAGACGACACACAATTAATCTTCTCCTTTCCCCCTTCTGATGACCAGGTGGCGACCGCATCTCTGCATGTCTGGCAGACATATCAGTGTGGATGACGGATCACCACCTCAAGCTGAACCTCAGCAAGACGGAGCTCCTCTTCCTCCCGGGGAAGGACTGCCCGTTCCATGATCTCGCCATCACGGTTGACAACTCCATTGTGTCCTCCTCCCAGAGCGCTAAGAACCTTGGCGTGATCCTGGACAACACCCTGACGTTCTCAACTAACATCAAGGCGGTGTCCCGTTCCTGTAGGTTCATGCTCTACAACATCCGCAGAGTACGACCCTGCCTCACACAGGAAGCGGCGCAGGTCCTAATCCAGGCACTTGTCATCTCCGTCTTGATTACTGCAACTCGCTGTTGGCTGGGCTCCCTGCCTGTGCCATTAAACCCCTACAACTCATCCAGAACGCCGCAGCCCGTCTGGTGTTCAACCTTCCCAAGTTCTCTCACGTCACCCCGCTCCTCCGCTCTCTCCACTGGCTTCCAGTTGAAGCTCGCATCCGCTACAAGACCATGGTGCTCGCCTACGGAGCTGTGAGGGGAACGGCACCTCAGTACCTCCAGGCTCTGATCAGGCCCTACACCCAAACAAGGGCACTGCGTTCATCCACCTCTGGCCTGCTCGCCTCCCTACCACTGAGGAAGTACAGTTCCCGCTCAGCCCAGTCAAAACTGTTCGCTGCTCTGGCCCCCAATGGTGGAACAAACTCCCTCACGACGCCAGGACAGCGGAGTCAATCACCACCTTCCGGAGACACCTGAAACCCCACCTCTTCAAGGAATACCTAGGATAGGGTAAGTAAGGGTAAGTAATCCTTCTCACCCCCTTCCCCCAACAAGATTTAGATGCAAGTGGCTGTTCCACTGGTTGTCATAAGGTGTATGCACCAATTTGTAAGTCGCTCTGGATAAGAGCGTCTGCTAAATGACTTAAATGTAAATGTAAATGTAGAGCTCTGTCAGAGTGACCATCGGGTTCTTGGTCAACTCCCTGACTAAGGCACTTCTCCTCCGATTGCTCAGTTTGGCCGGGCGGCCAGCTCTAGGAAAAGTCTTGGTGGTTCCAAACTTCTTCCATTTAAGAATGATGGAGGCCTTCAATGCTGCAGGATCTTTTGGGTGCCCTTCCACAGATCTGTACCTCGACACAATCCTGTCTCGGAGCTATACAGACATTTCCTTCGACCTCATGGCTTGGTTTTTGCTCTGACAAGCACTGTCTGTGGGACCTTATATAGACAGTTATGTGCCTCAAATCAAGTTCAATAAATTGAATGTACCACAGGGGTAAGTTGTAGAAACATCTCAAGGATGATCAATGGAAACAGGATGCACCTGAGCTCAATTTCGATTCGTAATGCAAGGAGCCGGGGTATTTCTGTCTTTTATTTTTAATCCATGTTCAAAAATGTAGGGACAATGCCATGAGTGTGCAAAGCTGTCACAAAAGGCAATGGGTGGCTACTTTGAAGAATGTAAAACCTATTTTGATTTGTTTAACACTTCTTTGGTTACTACATGATTCTGTATGTGTTATTTCATACTTGTTATGTCTTCACTATATTTATACAATGTATAAAAAAGTAAAAAATAAAGCAAAACCCTTGAGTGAGTAGGTGTGTCCAAACCTTTGACTGGTACTGTGTGTAAAATGTATTTGCGTGCTAACATAGACTTCATTTACACAAATGTACCTTACTCTTACCCTCAGCTGACTTTCTTCAATTATATTCCCAAGCTTCCTCCCACTCTGAACCAAATCTTCACCTGGCCCAATCTCAACCCAATGCCTCATCCAAAGGAGGGTTGCATTTTGACAATGATATGATTCATCAGTTGGGGAATGCAAGACAGTCTCTTCGCCAGAATGTATTCCAGGTACAATAAAAATCGAGTAAACATATCCACTTCAAAATACAAAGATAAACAAACCAAAACCAATATATCTGACACCCCACATTGGGCACCCTGCAAACCCACTTTGTCTCCAGTTGTATCTAGAGCACACTCTGTTCCTAATCTCCTCTACTCTGAAGAGTCTTTGGTATCTGGTTCAAGGCCGAGGAGCCTAAGGGTGAAAGGGGAGGTCTTGTTTTGACACGATGGCTGACTTTGTTCTTACTTATCTCCCTCTTCAAAAGAGAAGAATTATCTAGCTACCCCCATAGTACTGCTGCTACTGCTGCTGCAGACTACACACACTACACTGTCTGCCCACTAGGCACACCATGTCATTTCAACATAGATAATTGGGTAATATTTTGTTTAGATGTTGATCAATGAGATAATCACCTAATCTTTATCACCTAGATAATCACCCACTCAAAAAAACAACGGGGTTACAACAATGTGTTATCACTATGCTTCCAACCATCTAAAAGCACAACCAAATTCCAATGGAAAAACTGTTGCTGATTTTTGGTTGAGTTGTCACCCAAATGTCTCACTGAGCTATAAACCATTTAAACAGCACAGCCAAGTTAAAATGGGAATCCAATGTTAGATGTTTTATACAAATGATTGTGTTAGCACCGTGCTTCATCTAACAGCAGAACCAAATTACCTGGATTACAGTTGAGACTACATTAAAAGTACTTGGTGCAAGTGCTCAATGCAGTTTGAGATACTTGCAGATTATTACACCAATTGGGACGATCTCAGAGGAGAAAGATTTATGACATTCGCATGAAGAGGAGACACCGATACAGGGGGCACAAATCTGGGTGCTTGGTGAGAATTCTGTCGTCCTACGGGCGAACGGGCAATCACTGGAGAATAAACTGGATGAGCTCCGTTCGAGACTATCCTACCAACGGGTCGTGGCTGAACGAGGACATGGATAACATACAGATGGCTGGGTTTTATCGTGAATCGGCAAGACAGAACTGCAGCATCCTGTAAGGCGAGGGCTGGTGATCTGTGTCTATTTGTCAACAACAGCTGTTGCGTGATCTCTAATAATAAGGAAGTCTCACGGTTTTGCCTGCCTGGGGTAGAGAACCTCATAAGTTGTAGAACACACTATTTACCAAGAGAGTTTCCATCTATATTTTTGGTAGCTGTCTATTTGTGGTCTATTTACCACAAACAGATGCAGGCAATAAGACCACACTCAAGGAGCTGTATAAGGCCATAAGCAAACAAGAGAATGCTCACCCAAAAGTGGCGCTCCGAGTGGCCTGGGATTTTAATGCAGGAAAATGTACATCTGTTTTATCGAAATTTCAGCTAGCATGTCACATGTGCAATCAGAGTGAAAAAAACTCTAGACCACCCTTACTCCACACATAGAGACACGTGCAATGCTCTCCTTAGCCCTCCATTTGGCAAATCTGAAAAGAATTGTATCCTCCTGATTCCTTATAAGAAATCCCGCTGTGTCCTCCAACAAACCATCAAACAGGCAAAAGGTCAATACAGAAGGAAATGTCCCTATAGCTCCGAGACAGGATTGTGTCGAGGTACAGATCTGGGGAAGGATACCCAAAAGATTCTGCAGCACTGAAGGTCCCCAATAACGCAGTGGCCTCCATCATTCTTAAATGGAAGAAGTTTGGAACCACCTTCCTCTTCCTTGAGCTGGTTGCCCGGTTAAACTGAGCAATCGGGGGAGAAGGACCTTGGTCAGGGAGGTGACCAAGAACCCGATGGTCACTCTGACAGATCTCCAGAGTTCCTCTGTGGAGATGGGAGAACCTTCCAGAAGGACAACCATCTCTGCAGCACTCCAGCATTCAGGACTTTATGGTATAGTGGCCAGGTGGAAGCCACTCCTCAGTAAAAGGCACTGGTTAAAGTTTGCCAAAAGGCACATAAAGGACTCTCAGACCATGAGAAACAAGATTGAACTCTTTGGCCTGAATGCCAAGCGTCACTACTATGAAACATGGTGCTGGCAGCATTGTCAGTGACCAACATAACAAGAGAAAAACTGCTGATGCACAACCAAAATTCAAACTTGCAGCTTGTGTATTCTACTATTCTAACTCTCAACAGTAAACTGAGACTCCGACCGAGTTCCTCCCAAAAACACATAATGTCGTTTTTTTTACTCTGACATGTTGCGACCTACTGTTAACGACCAATACTTTAAGAAAAGCTGCACTAGAACATAATAGAGTCAAGTAATTCAATTTACTATGGAGTCAGCAGGTAATCCAGTGTTCTTATTTATCCCGATTCATAACCACACCACATATTATTTTGTTTACTGTACAGCACATAGGAGTTATTATACAGTTTGTGCAATGTATTTAGCACCAGGTGTTCTAAAGGGAAGTCTAAAGGGAAGCAACCCACCCCATTTTCCAGTTATTTGACTGACTTTTTTCCCACCATCAGATTTGAAATAATGCCTTGCTCATTGTGTTAACTGCTGAATCTCGACCTTCTGAGTTTGGTCTCTGTCAGGAAGATTTTAGCTGAACCAATCTATGTAATCAGATCCCCTGGCTTGGAGAGTTTTGTGGCAAGAGACAGAATCTACTACGATCTAAAGACAGACAGAGAGTGGGAGAAGGGGGAGAGACAGAGATACCACCATAGAGAGAGACCAACATTGCAGTTGTGCTTTTTGTCAACTCCAGATGAATCCTCCATATTTATTTTACCTTTATTTAACCAGGCAAGTCAGTTAAGAACAAATTCTTATTTTCAATGACAGCCTAGGAACAGCGGGTTAACTGCCTGTTCAGGGGCAGAACGACAGATTTGTACCATGTCAGCTCGGGGGTTTGATCTTGCAACCTTCCGGTTACTAGTCCAACGCTCTAACCACTAGGCTACCCTGCCGCCCCGAGTGAGACAGAGCATGTCCCTGATGTTTCATTAGAGTGGGTGGGGTAGAGGCTTACTAAGGTTTCTTATTTCAAAAGGTAAATACAATACTCCATGATTTATAATCCTAGCGTCTCAGGGTGTTTTCACACTTGGTCCCTTTCAGCCAATTTTTGTGAACTCAGTGCGGTTTTATATTTTTTTTTGTGGAGTGTGAACAATCCAAAAGGAACTCTGACCCCCTCAAAAGAGCCCCTAAAGCAAACCAGACTGAGACCATCTCGAGAGGTGGTCTGAGTTCGGTTCGCTTGAATTCTGTGGTCCAGTTGATGTTTTTCAGGGCAAACTACCCTAGTTCACTTATCATTATTCCCGCACCACACAATAGACTACTGCAACACCGTTTCCCCTGCCACATTGGAGAGAGAAGATTAGGATGCGTAGGTTCGCAGAAAGAATGTGTGCTGTTTTTGGACATTGATTATCGATTGTCAAGGATGCACAGAAATTCCAAAATATGTGTGGAGTTTTGTACTGACACGATGTTCAGGTGATTTGTTTGCAATATGTTGATCTATAGGCTAAGAGCTTCATAAACTGTGTATTCGATTGTGGTGTGAGAAGACAACATATTTGGTGAGAATTATAACACAGGTTACAAAAGCCGTTTTAGCTCTTAAAGGGGCAGTAGCCTAGATTGGGTGTACAATTTTCAGTTAGGCCTACATCATTATTTCATCTGTTACAAATCGTATTTACATGTTTATAACTCATATTTGAACTAAATGCAATCTATTAGCTTCCAAAATGTGCATAGGTATATCTAGCTCTTCGATAACAGGTTCTGGAATAGCTTGTTCTGTACTTTTACTTTTGTTTTCTAAACATAGCAATGTGAATGCCGAAGAGGACTCGAACCTCCAAAAACGGTGAAGTGAATTGACAAAAGAGTTGAGTCCACATTCACAGACAAGGGCGGGCTGTGTGAATGCAAAGAACTGAGATATTTATCTTTTTTTTTTTACCCCGGAGTTCACTTTAAAGTGGACTGAGGCCGGTTCTTTTAAAGAGGACTATATGTGAAAACACCCTCAGACACATACTGTACATCTATATCATCAATTGTGAGCAGTGACCTCTTTTCATGCACAAACACTGTGCTTCCTTCTCTTCCTGTTTCTCCTACCACTCTTATGCAGACATGCCCTCAGCCAGAGCCATATCCAACAACACGCCAGGAATCACAACATGGGAGAAGAGAACTATTAGAATCAGGCGTTCCTGGGTCCTACACTCTTAGAAAAAAAGGTACTATCAAGAACCTAAAATGATTCTCGTCTGTCCCCCTTGGAGAACCCTTTCAAAAACCCTTTTTGTTCCAAGTAGAACCATTTTGGGTTTCATGTAGAACCCATTCCAGAAAGGGTTCTACCTGTAACCATAGAAATAACTATTTAACTTGAAATATATTGTCAAGCTAACTGACTTTCATTGGCAACTATCCAGAAGGTCATAACTTGCTAAGCAATGCGTTGTAAATGTGTTGTGAATTTTAAATGGATTAATGACTAGAAGTACTACTAGTTTTGCATGTTCCCAACAATAACAACGTGCTCAGCTTTCAACACTTCCTGTTCATGTCCTGGGTGGGGCCCCACATTGTGTTTCATGCAAGTCTACTTGTAAGGTCACTGAAGTTCAGTGCATTTGGCAGGCTCCTATATGGTGTATTTTTTTTTAAGTACGTTTAACATTTACATTGTGAACCTATTCATAGTCTAAAGTTCACAAATCTCCCATACAACTATAACTACAAGCTACTTTGCCCCTCAGGACCACTGTACTGCTGCCATGGAAGGTAACTGCTGAGTTCTAACAGGAAGCATCAACTGTAGAAGGCACAGGAAACCACTCCGTTTCGAAGCACAAAAGCCAGTGGGAAAAGATCCTAAATTACAAAGTGAGGCAACGGACTATTGCGACCTCTATGAAAGGACTGCACTGACCTCTACATGACAAAGTCACTGCAGAAAAATCCAATCTCCTGCTCAAATTCAGAAAAAGAATCCTTCCAGAATGTCAACATTTGCATGCCACTTCACGTTTGACGTCACACTTGTAGGACTACTACTATCATGTACTGCTGCTCTTTACATTTATGTATGACATTTCAACTTCTCACTGATGAGTTGATAAGAACTTTGACTGTTGCATTCCCCTGTACGGATTTCTCTGTAGTTTAAAAAACTGTTGTTCTACAGTTGCTGTAGAACAACTGACAACACCAGAAGAACACATTTAGTTGCCACGGTAACATGAAGTGCAAGACAAGCCAGCTGCGGGTTGGAGACAAGGGTGGTGGAACACAATGGCATGGCGGGGGGTCTCTCAGGAAATTAGCACCAAATCATATTCATCTCCCAAAGAGACTTGGGTCTTCAAAGTGGAGCTCTGCAATTCGAGGAGATAGATGAAGATTAGCTCTGTTGTCGCCTAGCTAACCTCAACACAGCACCGGAAGCCAGAGAGGCTGGCTCTCGCTGCAATCAAAGGAAGCCAACACACAGAGGATCTAAGGCAACCACAACTTTGGACTTCAGAGTTCTTACTTCAAACTCTACAAAAAAATAAATCGGCAATGGTGGAGCACTTTGTGGTACACTCCACAGTGTCAATGAAAATATAGCCGACTTTGTAGTTTAATTTTTCATCAAGTGGGTTTGCGTTTAGATTATTGTCTAAGGAACATATTCATGTACTTCTTTAGATCAGGGACATTTAATCAGTCTGTAGGCTAATGTCAGTTTTGTAAATTTCAACATATCCCCAGTTTTCAAATGTATATATATATATATTACTGTTTATAGGTATTCTACAGAAATATTGGAAATTGCAGTCCCACCCCACAAATAATCATGATATGTTCTAATTCAATCAAAGTCAAACACGAAAATATTGTTAAATCAATATAGTACAAAGTCATTTTTAATACACTTATTTTTATTGTGTGGTGGTTGTCCCAACTCCTGAATCCTAAACTTCATGTTTGAAAATTAAGCAATTCATGATTTTTGTAATTTTTTATAACACCAATTTTTATTTTGCCTGGAATAGAATATGTGCTCACTCGTCAGGACACTGTTGTTCAGAGGAGCTAGCCGACAACACAGCTAACACAATCACTTCAAACTGAAGCTGGAAAGACTGCTACTTCGTAACATATCATACAAAATGGATGACGTTACACGTAATTGTGCACAATTTTTGGGGACTCGTTAAGGCTCATGAGCTCTACTTTCAAAACTACTGGATGAAATTATACAAAACCTTTATAATTAATCTTTAATTAACTAACATTAGATCAATAAAATCCAATACCCTAATGAAACTGAAGACTAAACTAAAATAAATGTAAACATTTCTATCTACTGTCAAAGTTGATTATGTACTGTAAACATAGCCTCATATCTCTGAAAACACCTCTCCCAGTCAGCAGACTCCCCCTAGCCAGACAGAAGCACAGGCACATAGACTGCTGTACCTCCTATCATCTGAGATTCACAAGATTTAAAAAAACGCTCATTTCTCTTCATCAGTTTCTCTGGCTGTCTGGTTCCTACCTGATTTACATCGGCTGATTGTCTCTTTGATCTGTTGGATGAATGGCATCTTGCTTCTGCTTTGATTATTAATTATAGCTAGTAAAGTGTACGTCCAGACTCTAGAGCTGTTATGTTCTGACATGCCCACTGCAAGATAGGCCATCCTAATCATAGACTAACTCTGCAGTTGTTATATATAAAGGCACTAGGAGAGGAGTTGTGATATTCCAGCCATAAGCATTAACATAATAAGAAGGTCATTCTTGTTTTCGTGCATTTGTTTACACTTCATTTGTTTTAGTTTGATTAATTACATTACAAATGCAACAAAGTCCATCTCTTTCTACTTGTTAATGTTTTTATGTCAACTTCACATTTTGATTTGTGTGAGATTATGTGTGGTTAAGTTGTTATCGAACTAAAATGTGGTCATTCCGTGTCAGGAGATAATGTGTTGATTCGGTCATTGGTAATGTGCCATTTTGTCAATTTCACACACTTAAAATGTGTACAAAATTGTGGTGTCTATTTAGTGTGTTTGTGCCCTAAAGATGATTTTACAATCCCTTACATATATTGTCTTACAAATGTACAGTACATACAGTGGGGCAAAAAAGTATTTAGTTAGCCACCAATTGTGCAAGTTCTTCCACTTAAAAAGATGAGAGAGGCCTGTAATTTTCATCATACTATGACAGACAAAATGAGACAAAAAATCCAGAAAATCACATTGTAGGATTTTTTATGAATTTATTTGCAAATTATGGTGGAAAATAAGTATTTGGTCAATAACAAAAGTTTATCTCAATATGTTAAATACCCTTTGTTGGAAATGACAGAGGTCGAACAATGACAATCTTCGACCTTTGTTGGCAATGACAGAGGTCGAACAGAGGTCGAACATTTTCTGTAAGTCTTCACAAGCTTTTCACACACTGTTGTTGGTATTTTGGCCCATTCCTCCATGCAGATCTCCTCTAGAGCAGTGATGTGTTGGGGCTGCAGCTGGGCAACACAGACTTTCAACTCCCTCCAAAGATTTTCTATGGGGTTGAGATCTGGAGACTGGCTAGCCACTCCAGGACCTTGAAATGGTTCTTACGAAGCCACTCCTTCGTTGCCCGGGCGTTGTGTTTGGGATCATTGTCATGCTGAAAGATCCAGCCACGTTTCATCTTCAATGCCCTTGCTGATGGAAGGAAGTTTCACTCAAAATCTCACGATACATGGCCCCATTCATTCTTTCCTTTACACGGATCAGTCGTCCTGGTCCCGTTGCAGAAAAACAGCCCCAAAGCATGATGTTTCCACCCCCATGCTTCACAGTAGGTATGGTGTTCTTTGGATGCAACTCAGCTTTCTTTGTCCTCCAAACACAACGATTTGAGATTTTACCAAAAAGTTCTATTTTGGTTTCATCTGACCATATGACATTCTCTCAATCTTCTTCTGGATCATCCAAATGCTCTCTAGCAAACTTCAGACGGGCCTGGACATGTACTTTAATACAGGTAACGAGTGGAGGACAGAGGGGCCTCTTAAAGAAGAAGTTACAGGTCTGTGAGAGCCAGAAATCTTGCTTGTTTGTAGGTGACCAAATACTTATTTTCCACCATAATTTGCAAATAAATTCATTAAAAATCCTACAATGTGATTTTCTAGATTTTGTTTCTAATTTTGTCTGTCATAGTTGAAGTGTACCTATGATGAAAATTACAGGCCTCTCTCATCTTTTTAAGTGGGAGAACTTGCACAATTGGTGTCTGACTAAATACTTTTTTGCCCCACTGTATGTCATACATGGGCCGATAGTTTTACTACGATAAGGGCTTTAGTATCTCACATTTTAGAGGGTACAACAACACCATTTGACTGCTGGCATCAACCACCAACTTGACACTTGGATCAATGTAATCTTTTTTTTTTAAAAATACAATCTTTTCAAAACACAAGTCTGAGAGTCATATGACAGTTCAATTAACTAGCAATTATCTACTTCAAAATGAGTAGACAATTGGATGACTGACATATCTTGAGCTTTTGGTTTGTGGTTTCTCAAAAGCCTCTTTAGCTTTCATTTAATATATATTTAATATTTGTGAACTGAGAAATGTTAAGAAAATAGAAAACACATTTTTTGTTGTGTCAATGACATAGTTGACACAGAGCTTTTCAGAATCTAAATGACGTCATTGAGTGACCCCTGTTATCAGAATGTTCAAGGCAGTCAATACCGCGAGTGATTTTAATAAAACATTTTAAAAGGTTTTAAATAAATAACTTCTACTCCTCGGTCATTGAACATATATTGTTTTTTTTTATTCAAATGTTAGCAGTAGAACATGTGATAATTGTCAATTAGCTTGTGTGGTGTTTCACTCTGTCTGTGAATGTAGAAACTGTGCTGAGCTTTATCAAACTTATCATTGTTGAACACGTAGTTGTTAAACCATTTCAAACAAGAACATATGTCTCTGGAAAAGGATGATGAAGATAAAGTAATCAAGTCAATACTTCACTCAAGAAACGTACACCTCTCTCAAAAACAGGGCATCAGAGAATCAGAGTTTCACACTTCTTAACCACCACAACTATTTCAAGTACATGCAGGGTAGACAGGGGTTGGTTGTCACATTTTTTACTAATTTATTTCTCAGCACCAATGCAGTGCATTCGGAAAGTATTCAGACGCCTTGACTTTTTCCACATTTCGTTACGTTTACAGCTTTATTCTAAACTCTTTTTTCCCTCATCGATCTACACACAATACCTAATAAATCAAAGCAAAAACAGTTTTTTTTTTAGAAATGTTTGTAAATGTATTAGAAATAAAAAAAACTGGATTGTCAGATTTCAGACCCTTTACTCAGTACTTTGTTGAAGAACCCTTGGCAGTGATTACAGCCTCAAGTCTTCTGGGTATTATGCTACAAGCTTTGAACACCTGTATTTGGGGAGTTTCTCCCATTCTTCTCTACAGATCCTCTCAAGCTGTGTCAGGTTGGATGGGGAGTGTCGCTGCACAGCTATTTTCAGGTCTCTCCAGAGATGTTCGATCAGGTTCAAGTCCGGGCTCTGGCTGGGTATTCAGAGACTTGTCACAAAGCCACTCCTGAGTTGTCTTGGTTGTGTGCTTAGGTTCGTTGTCCTGTTGGAAGGTGAACCTTAGTGCCAGTCTTAGGTCCTAAGTGCTCTGGAGCAGGTTTTCATCAAGGATCTCTCTCTGTGCTTTTCTCTGTAAATCTTTCCCTTTCCCTAGTCTCCGGGTCCCTGCCATTGAAAAACATCCACACAGCATGATGCTGTCACCACCATGCTTCACCGTAGGGAGGCTGCCAGGTTTCCTCCAGACGTTACTCTTGGCATTCATGCCAAAGAGTTCAATCTTGGTTTCATCAGAAATATTGATTCTCATGGGTGCCTTTTGGCAAATTCCAAGCGGGCTGTCATGTGCCTTTTACTGAGGAGTGGCTTCCGTCTGGCCACTGTACCATAAAGGCCTGATTGGTGGAGTGCTGCAGAGATGGTTGTCCTTCTGGAAGGTTCTCCCATCTCCACAGAGGAACTCGGGAGCTCTGTCAGAGTGACCATCGGTTTCTTGGTCACCTCCCTGACCATGGCCCTTCTCCCCTGATTGCTCAGTTTGGCAGAGCGGCCAGCTCTAGGAAGAGTCTTGGTGATTCCAAACTTATTCCATTTAAGAATGATGGAGGCCACTGTGGTCTTGGGTACCTTCAATGCTGCATAAATGATGCATGTTTTGGTACCCTTTCCCAGGGCTGTGCCTCGACACAGTCCTGTCTCTGAGCTCTATGGACAATTCCTTCGAGCTCATAGCTTGGTTTTTGCTCTGACATGCACTGTCAACTGTGGGACCTCATATAGACAGGTGTTTGCCTTTTCAAATCATGTCCTAAAAATTGAATTTACCACAGGTGGACTCCAATCAAGTTGTAGAAACATCTCAATGATGATCAATGGAAACAGGATGCACCTAAGCTCAATTTCGTTTCTCATATCAAAGGGTCTGAATACTTATGTAAATAAGGTATTTCTTTCTTTTTTTTAAACTAAATTTGCAAAGAAATTCTAAAATACCGTTTTTCGATTTGTCATTATGGGGTATTGTGTATCTTACAAGACTTACATTTTCTGAGAAAGAACAAGGTCTTGGGCTGAAATGGAGACCCTTTGATGCTCATATCTCATTCCATCCTGGAGTTATAAGCCAATAAACCCACTCTGTCCACTTGTGACAACCAGCCCCATCCACAGTATGAGGTTGGTTGTAACAGTGTTTGCTATTTGTTCTTCAAAAACAATTGCATTTACAAAGTGTAAAAAAAAATAGTATACTGTTATTTTTTAACATTGTTTATGTCTAAAACAATACAAATGAATAAGTACAATTAAATTAAAAATAGTTTAATATTTGCTTTGACATTGTAGTTCTTACTCCACTCAAATCATCATATCAATGCTTAATAAAGCAGAAAATAATATCTGATATTTGGATGAAAAATTAAATATTTTGATGAAGTGATAACACATGTTTACAGCTTTATGTTATTTGTTGTTGAAACCAAGGAATGTTTTTTTTTCAGTGTGTGCATGCGTGAATGTTGCTGACTCAGTCGGAGTCGCATGACTTACAGTTTTGACAAGCAGATCAGACCAAATCTGAACCAATCATAGATGTTTATGTTTCACAAGTTTGGACAGCATAGTATACTGTCGAGCACAGCAGTACGGTAAAGACAATTACAGTGGCTTGCGAAAGTATTCACCCCCTTGGCATTTTTCCTTATTTTATTGCCTTACAACCTGGATTTAAAATAGATTTTTGGGGGTTTGTATCATTTGATTTACACAACATGCCTACCACTTTGAAGATGCAAAATATGTTTTATTGTGAAACAAACAAGATATGACAAAAACCTGAACGTTCATAACTATTCTCCCCCCACCCCCAATGTCAATACTTTGTAGAGCCACCTCTTGCAGCAATTACAGCTGCAAGTCTCTTGGGGTAGGTTTCTATAAGCTTGGCACATCTAGCCACTGGGATTTTTGCCCAATCTTCAAGGCAAAACTTCTCAGCTCCTTCAAGTTGGATGGGTTCTGCTGGTGTACATCAATCTTTAAATCATACCACAGATTCTCAATTGGATTGAGGTCTGGACTTTTACTAGGCCATTCCAAGACTTTTAAATGTTAACCTTTAAACCACTTGAATGTTGCTTTTGCAGTATAGGGTCACTGTCCTGCTGGAAGGTGAACCTCCGTCCCAGTCTCAAATCTCTGGAAGACTGAAACAGGTTTCCTTAAATCATTTCCTGTATTTAACACCATCCATCATTCCTTCAATTGTGACCAGTTTCCTAGTCCCTGCTGATGAAAAACATCCTCACAGCATGATGCTGCAAACACCATGATTCACTATGGGGATGGTGTTCTCGGGTGATGGGAGGTGTTGGGTTTGCACCAGACATAGCATTTTCCTTGATGGACAAAAAGCTACATTTTAGTCTCATCTGACCAGAGTACCTTCTTCCATATCTTTGAGGAGTCTCCCATATGCCTTTTGGCGAACATCAAACATGTTATCCTATTTTTCTTTAATTAAGCAATGGCTTTTTTTCTGTCCACTCTTCTGTAAAGCCCAGCTGTGTGGAGTGTAAGGCTTAAAGTGGTCCTATGGACAGATACGCCAATCTCCATTGTGGAGCTTTGCAGCTCCTTCAGGGTTATATTTGCTCTCTTTGTTGTCTATCTGATTAATGCCCTCCTTTCCTGGTCCGTGAGTTTTGGTGGGCGGCCATCTCTTGGCAGGTTTGTTGTGGTGCCATATTCTTTTACATTTTTAAAAATAATGGATTTAATGGTGCTCCGTGAGATGTTCAAATATTCAGATATTTTTTAGAACCCAACCCTGATGTGTACTTCTCGACAACTTTGTACCTGACCTGTTTGGAGAGCTCCTTGGTCTTCATTGTGCTGCTTGCTTGGTGGTGCCCCTTCGCCTAGTGGTGTTGTAGACTCTGGGGCCTTTCAGAACAGGTGTGTATATATACTGAAATCATGTGATAGATCTTGTGACACTTAGAATGCACACAGGTGGACTTTATTTAACTAATTATGTGACTTCTGGAGGTAATTGGTTGTACCAGATCTTATTTAGGGGCTTCATAGCAAAGGGGTGAATACATATGCACGCACTACGTTTTTTTTCAAACAAGTGATTTAAATTACAGGTTGTAATGCAACAAAATAGGAAAAATGCCAGAGGGATGTGTCACGCCCTCGGCCAGGGTGGGCATTCTAGTTTCTATATTTCTATATTTTGGCCGGGTATGGTTCTCAATCAGGGACAGCTGTCTATCATTGTCTCTGATTGGGAATCAAACTTAGGCAGCCTTTTCCCACCTGTGTTTTGTGGGTAGTTATTTTCTGTTTAGCCGTTTAGTTGCCTGACAGAACTGTGCGCTTTCATTTTTCTACTTTGTTATTTTGTTGCGGTGTTCAGTTTAATAAATATCATGAACGCCTACCACGCTGCACCTTGGTCTCCTTCTTCAACCCAAGAGAGTCGTGACAGGATGAATACTTTTTCAAGTTACTGTAGAGTGTATTCAGTACAGTAAAGAATTTAGAGTACAGTTCAATAGAGCACAGTGTGATGCAGTGAAGTTGAGTATAGTTCAGTAGGGTAGAGTGCAGTATCATTTACTGTATTTTATCCTATTGTATTCTACTAAATAAAAAACATCTGTACTCTACTCTATAATGTTCTCTACTGAATTAAACTCAATTGTACTGTACTGTTCTCGAATGAATTCAATTTTACTGTACAGTGCTGCACTGTACTGCACTCTGCTGAATTAAACTGTCCAAATTTGTTAAATATATGATTAAACAAATATGTTTAATCAATGTGCGGAAAACAAGTCTTCTTTTAAACATAATTTAGCTTACTGGGTACATTGTTATAGTGGAAATGGTTGACAGATTGTGACAAGCAACCTCAACAACCCCAACAAGCTCTCCCTTTCCTCTTTTCCAAAAATGTTTTATGGATATTCCAATCATACAATTATTTATTAAAGAAGTAACAAGTATTTGGTAAGAAGCTTTCACCCATGAAAATGCAAATATTCCTCTCACGTCAATGTTTTGTGATCCTGCCCTGAATTGACTACATGGAAGACCTCTCCTATAGAGGACACACATTTTTATCTTGAATTTATTACACAGCCCCCCCCATGGATTTTGAGTAATAAGCACTGTGACAGCCAACCTGTGAGACAACCAACCCCTGTCTCCCATACTCTGATATTGAACATACTGCACATCTCTGTATGTTTAGTTTGTGACTCAGCCATTGCTGTCTTTAGCATCATTCCCAGTTTAATCCCAAAATAACTGTTTGTCCAAACTGCCCCATGGTAATTGCTGTTGCTAAGGTTGCCACAACAGTAACAAAAATGGACAGTAGGCCTAGGACTTTAATTGTGATTATTCCTGTGTAATTACTGTCGTATCAGAACACACCAGTGCCCAGGGAAGCTTTCAGCTCCTGCTGATCTGAGGTAAACAAACAGCCAAACAAGTCTCACTGTTAGCAGTGACATCATGGGACAGTTAATACAATCAAAATACACATTGTGATCTGATTGTAATCAGATCAACCTGCCTACCTCCGGAGGTAGTCAGACACGTATTGTGTCTGGATATCTTACAAGTGTAGACAGAACTTGACAGAGAAACCATTTAAATCATTATTATTCCGCCCTCTAAAATCAATGACAGGTGGCACCATTAACTAACTACATCAATATGTGTCTTGCAATACATAAATACATATTATTTTGGAAGAAGAGCTGTGAAATAATTGGGAAAGAACCAGGAAATATGGTCAAACTGCAGACACAGTGGACGGATAACAGACAAATGCTAATACCATGTATAGACACATTTCTTGAAATGTGGGCACAATCAGAATGTAGACAAGATCAGGACAAAGGACCCATGTTAGCACAATGTATAAATGGGGCTTAATTGAACTACTGTTTCCTTGTTTGGCCTGCTCACATATTGGCCAGTAATGTGTGTCCCAACAATAAAATTTGAGAAAATGTTCATACTTTTTAGAACAAGCTATGATCTGCCCTTCTGGCTTCCATTAATCGTTGGTCCAGGGGAACTTGTGCTTGCCAAAGTGAGCTAAAATGATCTAAATAAGCCAAATATGGTCAGCAACAGCCAAGGTAATATAAGTGGGAATTCATGTCAATTTGTATTTGATGTGAACTATCCCTTTAATGATGAGCACAGAGAGTGAGTGAAGGTAATCACCACACAGCTTGGTGCCAAATCAAAGTACCAAAGTACATACTGTATTAACTAGCCAATCAGAAGGACAAAATGCACCTACAATTGTGACCTCTATTATTCTCCTCTATCATCTCCAACATATGTAAGACGTGGGATCTCTATTTACATCATAAAATAAATTCCAAGGTATTCGATTTTCATCCAATTTGGACAAACCGCCTGCTTACTAACCCCATGTTCATCCAACGAGGTAGGGCCAGGCACCAGTAGCAGGGCCATCCAAATTGTTATGTTCAGTCTCTGAGCTACTTAGAGGCTTAGGGAGGGAAGAAGCAGACCATTAGCGTGTGAAATTGATATCCCGGCTTTTCCACCAGCACTGGTTTGTCCAAAGTACACTGTGCTACTGTTGTCATCAATACCTTAACAAGAGAAGAGATGCTTGCTGACAACAGCCTGCCTAGCGACCGTCTCCACTGATTATGCAATGTGTTGCAGTAGAGAAGGTGCATAGGTATCAGTGTCTGTGCATTCTGGTGATTCAAATTCTGTTAAATTAATTCTGATTAAAGGTTTTATCCAATGATATGTAACAACATTAGATGACTGACAGAGAGTGCATTTTTGATGCTCCCGCACATTTTGGTACTCTTCCTCCATTTGTAAAAATCCTTTGGGAAGCTATAAAAATGCTTTATTAATGCCTACATTTGTTTTTGACAAGTATATTCTATTACAGACACCTTAACACAGGGGTAAGCAGCCGAGGGACTAATTGTTGTCGGAATAAATGGTTGGGGAGATTGAAAATAAGTATAATAATTTGAACACAACTAAGCCCTAAAAGAGGTTGTATTTGAAAATCACAATCATTTCATACCTTGATTACATTGAGACATGATCACATACACTATCGATCAAAGGTTTGGGGCCATTTATAAATGTCATTGTTTTCCATGAAAACATACATGAAATGAGTTGCAAAATGAATAGGAAATTAAGCCAAGACTTTGACAAGGTTATTAATAATTGTGTCCTTCAAACGTTGCTTTCGTCAAAGAATCCTCCATTTGCAGCAATTACAGCCTTGCAGACCTTTGGCATTCTAGTTGTCAATTTGTTGAGGTAATCTGAAGAGATTTCACCCCATGCTTCCTGAAGCACCTCCAAGTTGGATTGGCTTGAAGGGCATTTCATACAGTCAAGCTGCTCCTACAACAGCTCAATAGGGTTGAGATCCGGTGACCGTGCTGGCCACTCCATTATAGACAGGATACCAGCTGACTGCTTCTTCCCTAAATAGTTATTGCATAGTTTGGAGCTGTGCTTTGGGTCATTGTCCTGTTGAAGGAGGAAATTGGCTCCAATTAAGCGCCGTCCATAGGGTATGTCATAGCGTTGCAAAATGGATAGACTTCCTTCTTCAAGATCCCTTTTACGCTGTACGAATCTCCCACTTTACCACCACCAAAGCACCCCTAGACCATCACATTGCCTTCACCATGCTTGAGATCACGTCTCACAAATGTTCTTCTTTGTGATCCGAACACCTCAAACTTGGATTTGTCTGTCTATAACACTTTTCCAATCTTCCTCTGTCCAGTGTCTGTGTTCTTTTGCCCATCTTAGTCTTTTCTTTTTATTGTCCAGTCTGATATTTTTCTTTGCAACTCTGCACAGAAGGCCAGCATCCCGGAGTCGCCTCTTCACTGTTGACATTGAGACTGGTGTTTTGCGGGTACTATTTAATGAAGCTGCCAGTTGAGGACTTGTGAGGCATCTGTTTCTCAAACTAGACACTCTATTGTACTTGTCCTCTTGCTCATTTGTGCACCGGGGCCCCCACTTCTTTCTATTCTGGTTAGAGACAGTTTGTGCTCTTCGGGAAGGGAGTAGTATGCAGCATTGTACGAGATCTTCAGTTTCTTGACCATTTCTCACATGGAATAGCCTTCATTCCTCAGAACAAGAATAGACTGATGGCCTCCCGGGTGGCGCAGTGGTTAAGGGCACTGTACTGCGGCGCCAGCTGTGTCATCAGAGTCCCTGGGTTCGCGCACAGGCTCTGTCGTAACCGGCCACGACCGGGAGGTCCGTGGGGCGACGCACAATTGGCATAGCGTCGTCCGGGTTAGGGAGGGCTTGGTCGGTAGGGATGTCCTTGTCTCATCGCGCACCAGCGATGAGACTGTGGTGGGCCGGGCGTAGTGCGCGCTAACCAAGGTCGCCAGGTGCACGGTTTACCCTCTGACACATTGGTGCGGCTGGCTTCCGGGTTGGATGCACGCTGTGTTAAGAAGCAGTACGGCTGGTTGGGTTGTGTATCGGAGGACGCATGACTTTCAACCTTCGTCTCTCCCGAGCCCGTATGGGAGTTGTAGCGATGAGACAAGATAGTAGCTACTACAACAATTGGATACCACAAAATTGGGGAGAAAAAGGGGTAAAAATTCAGAAAAAAAAGAATAGACTGATGAGTTTCAGAAGAGATTTCTTTGTTTCTGGCCATTTCGAGCCTGTAATCAAACCCACAAATGCTGATGCTCCAGATACTCAACTAGTCTAAAGAAGGCCAGTTTTATTGCTTCTTTAATCAGGAAAGCAGTTTTCAGCTGTGCTAACATAATTGCAAAAGGGTTTTCTAATGATCAATTAGCCTTTTATAATGATCAACTTGGATTAGCTAACACAACAAGCTATTGGAACACAGGAGTGATGGTTACTGATAATGGGCCTCTCTACACCTATGTAGATATTCCATAAAAACAGCAGTTTCCAGCTACAAAAGTAATTTACAACATTAACACTGTATTTCTGATCATTTTGATGAAAATGAGCTTTTCTTTCAAAAACAAAGACATTTCTTGGCTTCATATGCTTTTTGAATATTTTATGCAGTTTTACTTTTGACTAATGTAACCTGTGTATCACCTTAAACTGTACAAGGTTGTGTCTGGCATTCACTGAACTGTGGTTTATATCCCTGAGAGCTTCTACCCAGTCCTCATCTGAGATTTCTGACCCAAGTTCTTGTTCCCAAGCCCTTTTACTGGTGTCTGTGGATACCTCTATGTGGGCCTGTAGCACATCATACAGTCTAGAGACCGACCCTTTTGAATGGGGTTTGACAAGGATCAAGCTAATGTAGGACTATTTGGCTTCATGCCATACTGTGGGATATGTGTCCTTACAAAATTCCTGATTTGGAGGTATCTGAAAAAATGTGCTGTTGGCATGTCGAATTTTCCCTGTAATTGTTGAAATGAAGCCAACTGACCATCTATGTATAGATTACCGATTGTTGTGAGCCCCTTCTCCCTCCACTGTGAAAACACCACATCATCCAATGCGGGGTGGAAAGCATGATTCAGGCAAATCGGGCTGTCAATGTATACAGTGGGTATGTTAAGAAAGTACCTAATCTGTTTCAGATCCTAAACATATGACAAATGACTGGGTTAGAGTCATAAGTGGATTTTTTCACATATGATGGGCTATTAACAAGTGCAGGGAGTGAGGAACGTTGACAGGAGGCCTGCTCAATCAAAAGCCATGCAGGCATATCCTGTCTCATCGCAGGTAAGCTTTCCTCCAGAAAGACACAATGTTCAGATTAGCAGCCCATTAATACCGTTTAAAGTGAGGAAGGCCAAAGCCCCCTCTATTTTGTACATGCATAAATGCTTCTTTGAAATTCTGGCTGCCTTGTTATCCCATAAAAATGGAGTTACTATTGAATCCAGTTTCTTAAAATAGCTTTGTGGTATGAAATTGGGTAGACATTGGGAAGAGGTAAAGAAACCTGGGTAGGACAACCATTTTAATAGTGTTTATACGACTAATCAAGGAGATAGGCAGAGTTTTCCAAAAATCTATATTTTGTTTAAGCTGATATATTTTAATGTCTCAATTCGCTTTCAATAGCTGATCAAGGTCTCTTGTCACTACAATGCCAAGGCTTGTGAACTTGTCCATCACTGTTCTAAACGGGGTAGATTGCAGAAATTGCATATCCACAGGCCGTGATATTGGCATCAACTCACTTTTTGCCAGTTTATCTTGTAGCCAGAGAAGGAGCCAAATGTGTTTATGAAGTTAAGTAAGGGTGGAATAGACGTTTTAGGCTTGGACAAAAACAAAAGAACATCTGCATATAGGGAAATGTTGTGCTGTGTGTCCTTTATTTTAACAGAAGCTATATCAGCACATGCCCGAATGCTAGTAGCAAGGGGTTCCATGGCTATAGCGAAGAGAGCAGGCGAAATAGGGCACCCCTGTCGGCACCCCTTGAACAAGCGGAATGACTGCGACATTTCTTGATTGGTTACCACGGACACCATTGGGTGTGCATAAATAATTCTTATCCAATTAATAAAATCCTTTCTGAACCCGAAGTGCTCCAGAACCGACATCATATATTTCCACTCAATCCGGTCAAACGCCTTCTCTGCATCAAGAGCTATTACCACTGCCTCAACCTTATGATCGTGATACATTACGTTGAAAAGACGTCTCAAATTGTAGTATATATGTAGGCCCGGGATAAAAACCTGTCTGGTCAGGGTGTATGATGTCAGATATATATGTTGTTTTCAATCGGTTTGCCAATATCTTTGTCAACACCTTGTTTTCTATGACACGGGGCGATAAGACGACATCTCCATGGAATCTCAATCTTTTTTCAAGATCAGTGCTATTGTAGCCTCATACAGTGTTTGCAGGAGTTTGGCATTTTCTTTGGATTGTTTAAACATTCACAACATAAGTGGAGATAGACTGGCGCAGTACTTCTAATAGAATTCTATTACATATCCATCGGGCCCAGGGGCCTTGCTGTTTGGAAATTGTGCTATCGCTGTGTTAATTTCCTCCAAAGTTATCCCTGCATCGAGTGCAGAAGCTGCCCCCTGTCTAGTTTAGAAAGTTCACATTTAGCGAGAAAGCGTTCCATAGTTTGTGGATCAGTAGCATCGCATTTTGATTGGTATAGCTCTGAGTAAAACTGCGCAAAGCACTTATTAATATCCTGCGGATCTGTTTTACCCTTCTTGTCTTTTATTTTGTGAATAGCTCTAGATGCCTGTACATGCCTTAGCTGTCTTGCTAATAATTTATGTGGTTTGTCACCCAGTTCAAAATAACTTTGTTGCATTCTAGCAAGTAAAGAGCCCACCCGTTTCGAAAGGATGGTATTGTATTCATATTTGAACTTTGTGATCTTCTCAAGGACTGTATACGAGGAATTCGTCCTAAAACGTTCTCCTGTTCCCCTAACTCTCTTTCAATTTCTCTTAGCCTAGTATTGGCGTGTTTCTTCCTCTCTGATGTATAATAAATAATGTAACCTCTAATAATCACAGCCTTTAGAGATTCCCAAAGGGTGGAGTCGTCAACGTCCCCCGTGTCGTTAGTTCTGAGGGAAAAGGCAATCTGCTCCTTCAAATACTGACAAAAAGCCTCATCTTTCAGCAGGAATGCGTCTAAGCGCCACAGTCGCCGACCTGTCGACATATTGTCGAGTTTCAGCACCATGGACACAGGAGAGTGGTCCGTAATTAGAATAGGGTGATAGGTAACCGACTCAGCTGCTGAAATTAGTTTGGAGTCCAACACAAAATAGTCAATTCTGGAATATGATTTATGAACTGATGAAAAGAAAGAGTAATCCCTGTCTGTTGGGTGCGTCAGTCTCCAAACATCGACAATGTTAAGGTTTGTCATCAATGTATTTAGACAGACACTGGCATTTGATTGTTGAAGTGACCTTGATAGCTGTTTATCGAAAAGAGGATCTAACGTACAGTTAAAGTCCCCTGCAACAATAACACCTGTATCTGAGATATTTGGTATGTCCTTAAATACCCTTTGAAAAAATTATGGATCATCGAAGTTGGGTCCATATAAATTGACCAAGGTTACTGGTTTCGAATTCAGTGTACCAGCCACAATAATATACCGACCATTAGGATCTGAAAACGAGGACGAGTAAACAAACGGAATGTTTTCCTTATCAGGATTGCTACCCCTCTCGCTTTTGCATCAAAGTTAGACTGGTACATCTGACCGATCCAGCAGACTCGTAGCTTGGCCTGAACGGAGCGTTTAATATGAATTTCTTGAAGAAACACTATGTCAGCACCCAGTGATTTAAGATGAGAGAAAACCTTAGCTTGTTTCACCACATGCCCTAAGCCGTTACAGTTCCAGCTGACTATCTTTATTCCACCTGGTCTACTCTGTGCTCTGTCACTATGTGGCTAGAGCAAATTGTTGCTGTCATACAAAACTCAGAAGAAAAACGTCCCCGCCGTGCGGGAGCTTGTCATGCCACCTGTACTAATAATAAACGTGAACATAAAACACATACCCCATCCCCCTCCCGTCCCTTTACTGAGTGACTTCCCAAACGAAGCACTCCTTGGCTAACACACAAACCTTAGGGTGTCTAGATATACAGCTTGAACTAACTCGTCGTCTATAGATGTTCCGCATATACGCTAATATTAAATAACATAAACATGATGTGCCAAACAATGCTGTATTAGCCACAACATCTCACCAACCATAAGTCCCAAATTCTGATCTTCTAATCGAAAAGCCATAGTCCGGAAATCCAAACACATTCCTGGCCTATATTTGGTCATTTAGCCAGCTGACACAGCCGTTCTGTATCCTCAGCCAGGGAGCTTGCTTGTCAAGAACAGATCGGCCTCTTTTGGGTTGTCAAACGTACTTGTTGATCCTTCGACTGTCACCTTAAACCGGGCTGGGAAGAGGAATCCATATCGGATGTTGGCCGCCCGGCACTCTTTCCGTTGGTTCCTCACCTCCAAGGTAAGATCTGGGTAGAAAGACACCCTGGCTCCGTTGAAGTTAAGGGGAACATTTGACTAGCCAGCTTGAGGATGAGATCCCTGGTCTGGGGATAGTGCAGCCGTACAATGAATGGCCTTGGTGGCCCGCCCTTGGCCGGCTTCGTTGCCTGTGATCTGTGTGCGCGGTCGATCAGGATGGCCGTTTGAAGTGTTCACTCCCAGCAGGGCCGGTATCAGCTCCGAGACAAATTCAGTGGGTTTCCCTTTCTCAGTGTCCTCCTGGATGCCACATATTCGGATGTTCTGGCGTCTTGAATGCGACTCGAGCATTTCCAGTCGGGCTTTCAGGGTTTTGTTGTAATTTTTTTATGTTGCGCACCGTTTCTTCATGTCCTGTAGCCTGGCCTTGTGATCGACTGTCATCTGCTCAACCTCTTGCATCCTTCTCTGAGTTGCATTCACAGTTTCGGCCAAAGTCCCAATACTCTATGAGATATCAGCCAACCTTGTGTCCACCTTCTTGCTTAGTGAGTTTATGGCAGCCAGTATGTCACTTTGCGTAGGCTCTGTGGGGATCTCTTGGAAGCTAGCCTCTTCAGCTAACTCCTCGTGGGCGATGTTGAAATTGGTTCGTTGTCTATCTCATTCAAGTTATCTTGTTTAAGCGCTCCCTTTTCTGGTGCCTTTTCCCTTTGTCATATTTGTTTGAAGATATAGGTTGTGAGAGGTTAAGATAAATACTAATTTGTTTCAAAATGGAGCAGAGCTCTAGCAAAGCACGTCTACTCCATAGCACGCTCTCTAGCGCCCCCATCTGCTGCGTGTTTTAATATAAAACAAAAATGTTGAAGTATTTTGGTTTAAGTACTAATGCTTTATCTTACTGACAGTGTTTTCACCATAAGACAGGGCCTGCGAGTTTCCCGTGAGTGAGGCAGACTGACATTGCAAGAAATTGTGACGTTACATGTCACCTCAAAAGTACTAAAAAGGAACTTATCATTACAAAAATTGCTTTACGATTTAATATTGCAGATAAATTGTGGGTTGTATCAATTTAATTGTGTGCGTCATTTCTAATTCCTCTTATTTAAAAAATGTTTTAATACTTTTCCCCCAATCCTACCATCCCTACCCTGATTGGAAGACAATACTTCTACTGCTACTTACAGTTATTTTCACTCACATGTACGGTACACGTAGTTAAATAATTATACATATATTCCTAATTTCCTCTTTCTGGAAGAGTCTCCACAACGGCCAATCCACCATTCATTGTGATCTTAATTCCAACACTCTGATTTCCACAGATTAATCCAGTATAGTGCCATTTTGCTAGTTCCTTTTGCAATTACATCCCTCCATTTTACTCGGATGCTTTACGAGGGTCCTGAACCTCCCTATTTGTAACATTTCTATCAATATTGCCCTAAAATGAATACTTTACCCAAGAGCATAATGATATTTCCCATTGACTGATCATGGTTTTTCAGATCCCCTAAAAATACAGTTTGCATGCCCATCTTAACCCTGATATTATGACATAACAACCATTCCTGGATCTGACTCCAAAAGTGAGCCATCGATGGACAGTACCAGAAAAGATGCTCTTTCAATTCTGTTTCCTCATGGCAGAGTCTGCACAAGGCTGACTGTTCAATGCGCCATACATTGAGCATTCTTCTTGTAACAAGTTTTTTTATAACAGCTTAAATTTAAATGAATGGATTGATACACTGTATGCAAATTGTTGTTTTATGTATCATTTTACAGACCCGATGCCAATGTATTGTGACATCAAAGACCTGTTCCCAGCTAACTTGAATTGTACTGTATAAGGCAATGCTGTAAAACCTTTGACTTTCAGCCAAATTGATACATTTTTCCATATAAACAAATCATTTTAAGCCTATGATTTTTAATGGGTGGCAGACAGACAAATGATTTTGTTATTTAAGTAATCCAATTTTGTGATAGAGCTGCGGTGAGTTGGTTATAATTTTGTATTGAGTGTACACCTCCATACACTGTTGTTAGTTGCTTGCATGACAGTTTTACTGTCCTTGTTTACAATGTCCTTCATAAATATTATAGAAAACAGTTTGTCTTTATCACTACATTGGAGTTTAGCCATATTATTTGATGTAATATTAGATCTGCCTTTTCTAGAAGAAATTGAAATGGTAACCAACTCTGTAGGACTTCATTTTAAAAGGACACTTTCAACAGAGCTTCATCATCAATGCACCAAAAATGTAAGGTTTTAATCTGCAAAAAGGCAAAGAGCCCACTCTTGAACCTAGGATGGGCCTCACTTAGTAGCTTGTTAGAAATCAGTTTTAAATAGATGCAAGCTTGGTACAATGGAGGCTTTACGAGACGGGTTTAATGCTTTGATATTCATAGTTTTAACCATCCAAAATACTTTTCAATATATAAATATGCTCGTTTAACCTTTTGCCATTCCTAGCCATGAATAAATATGTAAACTGCGATATCACTAGATAATTAATCAGGATAATCTTCCTGTAAATTAATGGGTGTTTCCCTCTCCAAGGTTTAATGATTATATCTATTTGGCTAAGTTTTCTATCAAAGTTAACAGTTGCAAGATCGCTAAACTTTTACAGGATATGTACACCAAGCACATCGACTTCACAACCACCATTTCATCTGGAGACCACATGGCAATTTAACGTTTGTATCTTTGAGAACCAATCCATAATATTATCCAGGTCCTCCCTTCAAGGTTGGAGATTGAGGACTCGAGAAAACTTGAATCATTGGCGTACATTACTATCCATAAATGTTTAATTCCTAAATGTTATCACTAGATAAATAGGAATGGTGACAGAGGGTAACCTTGTTTTATGACTCTTGTATTACACCCTGGCTTCTGAATTAGTAGGAGAGAGGTCAGTCCCTTTTTTTTGTGTTTCTGACAGTTTGACATTTATATATTAGTAAATGCATTTACATTTTATAAAACATGATAGTAATGGATCTTGAAGTAGTTCAAAAACATTTCTGTATATCTCTTTTTGGAATGCCATTGAGAGGGGTTTCAGGGGTTTTCTCCGTCTGAAAGAAATCAATTGCAAACAAAAGATTTGCATTTGTAATTAGGGCTTTTTATGCGTCACGGTTAGTTTAACCAGATTTTTGGGCATAAGGATATCACAAAATTCATTGTCAAGTGAGGTTGAAGGAACTTGACAGGAGAAGATTTGTTTAAAATATTTTACTTTCTCATTCAAAATCTCTGTTGGTGAGAAGGATTTCTCCATTGTTTAACACATTTTTGGGGTTATTTTCTGTTGCATTTCTTAGCATTCTCCATCCAATTTGCTCAGTTTGGTAGATAAATGAAACCCAAACATGCCTGAATGGGTTCCTCAAACAACTTTTCTTTTGTGGCTAGATTATTCAGTGGTTCAATATTACATTTACAGTTGAAGTTGGACGTTTACGTACACTTAGGTTGGAGTCATTAAAACCTGTTTTCAACCACTCCACAAAGTTCTTGTTAACAAACTATAGTTTTGGCAAGTCGGTTAGGACATCTACTTTGTGCATGACACAAGTCATTTTTCCAACAATTGTTTACAGACAGATTATTTCACGTAAAATTCACTGTATCACAATTCCAATGGGTCAAAAGTTTACATACACTAAGTTGACTGTGCCTTTAAATAGCTTGGAAAATTCCAGAAAATGATGTCATGGCTTTAGAAGCTGCTGATAATTTGAGTTAATTGGAGGTGTACCTGTGCATGTATTTCAAGGCCTGCCTTCAAACTCAGTGCCTCTTTGCTTGACATCATGGTAAAGACCTCCACAAGTCTGGTTCATCCTTGGGAGCGATTTCCAAATGCCTGAAGGTACCACATTCATCTGCACAAACAATAGTACACAAGTATAAACACCATGGGACCACGCAGCCATCATATCATCTGTCTCTTAGAGATGAACGTACTTTGGTGCAAAAAGTGCAAATCGATCCCATAACAACAGCAAAGGACCTTGTGAAGATCTTGGAGGAAACAGGTACACAAGTATCTACAGTGGGGCAAAGGTACACTTCAACTATGACAGACAAAATGAGAAATACAATCTGGAAAATCACATTGTAGGATTTTTTTATGAATTTATTTGCAAATTATGGTGGAAAATAAGTATGGTGGACAAATTACAGGCCTCTCTCATATTTTTAAGTGGAAGAACTTGGACAATTAGTGGCTGACTAAATACTTTTTGCACCACTGTATATTTACAGTAAAACAAGTCCTATATCGACATAACCTGAAAGGCTGCTCAGCAAGGAAGAAGCCACTGCTCCAAAACTGCCATAAAAAAGCCAGACTATGGTTTGCAACTGCACATGTGGACAAATATCGTACTTTTTGGAGAAATGTCCTCTGGTCTAATGAAACAAAAATGGAACTGTTTGGCCATAATAATCAGTTAAAGCTTGATCGCAAATGGGTCTTCCAAATGGACAATGACCCCAAGCATACTTCCAAAGTTGTGGCAAAATGGCTTAAGGAAAACAAAGTCAAGGTATTGGAGTGGCCATCACAAAGCCCTGACCTCAATCCTATAGAAGATGTGTGGGCAGAACTGAAAAGACTTGTACAAGCAAGGAGGCCTTCAAACCTGACTCAGTTACACCAGCTCTGTCAGGCGGAATGGGCCAAAATTCACCTAACTTAAGCTTGTGGAAGGCTAAGCTTGTGGAAGGCTACCCGAAACGTTTGACCCAAGTTAAACAATTTAAAGGTAATGCTACCAAATACTAATTGAGTGTACGTAAACTTCTGACCCACTGGAAATGTGATGAAAGAAGTTAAATCTGAAATATAATTCTCTCTACTATTATTCTGACATTTCATATTCTTAAAATAAAGTGGGGATCCAAACTGACCTAAGACAGGGCATATTTACAAGGATCAAATGTCAGGAATTGTGAAACTGAGTTTAAATGTATTTGGCTAAGGTGAATGTAAACTTCTGACTTCAACTGTAGCTACACCATTGATGTGTAATGTTAGATTTTCTATTTCTGTTGTAAGTCTTATCTCCATTGATTGATACTGTTTTTATTTTTGGGAAGAAAATGTTATTGTATGGCCTCTAAAGGCATCCCATACGATAAGTAGATCCACTGAACCTGTATTGTGCTTGAAAATTTATGTTATGAATTCTTTGTTTTTTTGTTAAGAAAGTAGTGCCAGTCACTAAACCCTGGTCAAATTGACAATATCCCTGTCCTCGTGGAAAAGTTGTCACAGTCATATAAAGGGATATTGGTTGATCTGATACAGTATAATTCAATCCTCAATCAATACTTTTTAAAACTTTTGGCACCATAGAAAAGGAAACCAGAAAATAATACATCCGAATATCTTGATGAAGCCTTCTCCGAGTATATCTTACAAAATCTGGGTTTTTAAGCCTCGAAATATCGATCAATCAACGTGTCCATAAAATTATGAATCTCGTTGAGCTCCAGAGGATGATAGTTGGCAGTATGATTGCCTTTAGGGTCTATTGACGTACTTACAACTGTGTTGTAGTCCCCTACCATTGTATTAGAGTTATTTGAATCTTGGGGACTAATCCGATTATTCAGAAAGTATTCACACCCCTTGACTTCTTCCACATTTAGCTGTGTTACAGCTTGAATTTAACATTGATTAAATTGGAACATCAAGGTGGAATTATATTTTTCTAAATTACAAATAAATAAAAAAATGTAAAACTGAAATATCTTGTGTAAATAAGTATTCAACACCATTGTTATGCCAAGCCTAAATAAATTCAGGAGTAAAACTTTGCTTAAGAAGTAACATAAGAGCTCGGCATTCAACACCATAGTACCCTCCAAGCTCGTCATCAAGCTCGAGACCCTGGGTCTCGACCCCGCCCTGTGCAACTGGGTACTGGACTTCCTGACGGGCCGCCCCCAGGTGGTGAGGGTAGGCAACAACATCTCCTCCTCGCTGATCCTCAACACGGGGGGCCCCACAAGGGTGCGTTCTGAGCTCTCTCCTGTACTCCCTGTTCACCCACGACTGCGTGGCCACGCACGCCTCCAACTCAATCATCAAATTTGCGGACGACACAACAGTGGTAGGCTTGATTACCAACAACGACGAGACGGCCTACAGGGAGGAGGTGAGGGCCCTCAGAGTGTGGTGTCAGGAAAATAACCTCACACTCAACGTCAACAAAAATAAGGAGATGATTGTGGACTTCAGGAAACAGCAGATGGAACACCCCTATCCACATCGATGGAACAGTAGTGGAGAGGGTAGCAAGTTTTAAGTTCCTCGGCATACACATCACAGACAAACTGAATTGGTCCACTCACACTGACAGCGTCGTGAAGAAGGCGCAGCAGCGCCTCTTCAACCTCAGGAGGCTGAAGAAATTCGGATTGTCACCAAAAGCACTCACAAACTTCTACAGATGCACAATCGAGAGCATCCTGGCGGGCTGTATCACCGCCTGGTACGGCAACTGCTCCGCCCTCAACCGTAAGGCTCTCCAGAGGGTAGTGAGGTCTGCACAACGCATCAACGGGGGCAAACTACCTGCCCTCCAGGACACCTACACCACCCGAAGTTACAAGAAGGCCATAAAGATCATCAAGGACATCAACCACCGAGCCACTGCCTGTTCACCCCGCTATCATCCAGAAGGCGAGGTCAGTACAGGTGCATCAAAGCTGGGACCGAGAGACTGAAAAACAGCTTCTATCTCAAGGCCATCAGACTGTTAAACAGCCACCACTAACATTGAGTGGCTGCTGCCAACACACTGTCATTGACACTGACCCAACTCCAGCCACTTTAATAATGGGAATTGATGGGAAATGATGTAAATATATCACTAGCCACTTTAACCAATGCTACCTTATATAATGTTACTTACCCTACATTATTCATCTCATATGCATACGTATATACTGTACTCTATATCATCGACTGCATCCTTATGTAATACATGTATCACTAGCCACTTTAACTATGCCACTTTGTTTACTTTGTCTACATACTCATCTCATATGTATATACTGTACTCGATACCATCTACTGTATGCTGCCCTGTACCATCACTCATTCATGTATCCTTATGTACATATTCTTTATCCCCTTATTGTTAGTCAGATTACTTGTTGGTTATCACTGCATTGTCGGAACTAGAAGCACAAGCATTTCGCTACACTCGCATTAACATCTGCTAACCATGTGTATGTGACAAATAAAATTTGATTTGATTTGATTTGAAGAGTATGGACTCACTCACTGTGTGCAACAATAGTCTTTAACCCCATGCAAGTATCTGTAAGGCCCCTCAGTTGAGCAGTGAATTTGAAAAACAGATTCAACCACAAAGACCTGGGAGGTTTTCCAATGCTTCACAAAGAAGGGCACCTATTGGTAGGATAAAAACAAAAAACATAGCTTTGAGCATGGTGAAAAATATTAATTACACTCTGGATGGTGTATCAATACACCCACTCACTACAAAGATACAGGCGTACTTCCTAACTCAGTTGCCAGAGTGGAAGGAAACTGTTCAGGGATTTCACCATGAGGCCAATGGTGACTTTAGAACAGTTACAGTCATTAATGGCTGTGATATGAGAGCTGAGGATGGATCAACAACATTGTAGTTATTCAACAATACTAACCTAATTGACAGCATGAAAAGAAGGAAGCATGTACAGATTAAAACATATTATGCAAAAGTAATACTGCTTGGGGCAAATCCATTACAACACATTATTGAGTACCACTCTCCATATTTCCAAACATAGTGGTGGGTGCATTATGTTATGGGTATGCTTGTAATCGTTAATGACTGGGGAATTTTTCAGGATAAATATATATGAAAAAGAGTGCCAAGTGCTGGTCAGGAAACTCTGAGACGTGCTGGTTTAACACTAGAGACAATCTCTAGCAATCTCTATCTCTAGCATACCATGCAATAATCTAAGTACGGAGCTCAGCCAAAACCAGCCAAAAGAAATATCCGCCATGTTGCGCAGTCAACATTAGTCAGAAATAGCATTATAAATAGTCACTTACCTTTGATGATCTTCATCAGAATGCACTCCCAGGAATATGTTCCAAATAAATGTGTGATTTGTTCGATACAGTTCATCATTTATGTCCATATACCTCCTTTTGTTAGGGCGTTTGGTAAACAAATCAAAACGCGTGCAACTTCCAGCGGAAAGGTTGAACGAAATATCCAAAAAGTTATGTTTTTACAACCAGTAATCTATCAAACGTTGTATAGAATCAATCTTTAGGATGTTTTTATCATAAATGTTCAATAATGTTCCAACCGGAGAATTCCATTGTCTGTAGAAAAGAAATGGAACGAGAGCTAACTCTCTCGTGACCGTGCGTCATGAGCCTGTGACACGCTGTCAGACCACTGACTCAAAGAGCCCTCATTCCCCCTCCTTTATAATAGAAGCCTCAAACAAGTTTCTAAAGACGGTTGACATCTAGTGGAAGCCTTAGGAAGTGCAAGTTGACCCCATAGACACTGTGTATCCGATAGGCCAAGCTTTGAAAAACTACAAACCTCAGATTTCCCACATCCTGGTTGGATTATTCTCAGGTTTTCGCCTGCCATATGAGTTCTGTTATACTCGCAGACATTATTCAAACAGTTTTAGAAACTTTAGAGTGTTTTATATCCACATCTAATACAATATGCATATATTAGCATCTGGGACTGAGTAGGAGGCATTTTACTCTGGGCACGCTTTTCACCCAAAAGTGAAAATGCTGCCCCTATCCCAAAGAAGTTTTAATTCAAAGTTCCAAAACATGCAATTAGTACTGTGGGAAGTGTGGGAACGTTACAAGATGTAGGTTCCCAAAACACAAAATGTGTCCAGTTGTGATGACATTCTTACAATGTTTGTATCAGGGTGCACAAAACATTCCTCAATGTTCTTATAGATAAAAAAAAGCTATAACGTTGTTAGGACAATATCCTACTCAAATAGCATGATGTAAGAAGATTATTATTTTTACGATATAAAATACTTAAACATGTTACACCCAGCAACAGATGTATACCGAAAACTGTTGGGGATATTAACATAATGAAAAAAAAAGGACTTGTTTCCATTGTGGTCCTCTTTATAGTCAAGGGCAGTGGGGCAAAAACCATTGCCATACAATCAAACACTTCCAAAATGTACATAGAGTGCATTCGAAAACTGTTCAGACCCCTAGATATTTTTCACATTTTGTCACGTTACAGCCTTGTTCTAAAATGGATCAAATCTTTTTTAAATTATTATTTTATTAACATTTTTGCCAATGTATACAAAAACAAACAGATATAGAACATTTATTCAGACCCTTTACTAAGTACTTTGTTGAAGCACCTTTGGCAGCGATTACAGCCTCGAGTCTTCTTGGGTATGACACAACAAGCTTGGCATACCTGTATTTGGGGAGTTTCTCCCATTCTTCTTTGCAGAACCTCTCAAGCTCTGTCAGGTTGGATGGGGAGCGTCGCTGCACAGCTATTTTCAGGTCCCTCCAAATCTGTTCAATCGGGTTCAAGTCCGGGCTCTGACTGGGCCACTCAAGGACATTCAGAGACTTGTCACGAAGCCACTCCTGCGTTGTCTTGGCTTTGTGGTTAGAGTCATTGTCCTGTTGGAAGGTGAACCTTTGCCCCAGTCTGAGGTCCAGAGAGCTCTGGAGCAGGTTTTCATCAAGGATCTCTCTGTACTTTGCTGTGTTCATCTTTCCCTCGATCCTGACTAGTCTCCCAGTCCCTGCCTCTGAAAAACATCCCCACAGCATGATGCTGCCACCACCAGGCTTCACTGTAGGTATGGTGCCAGGTTTCCTCAGACGTGATGCTTGGCATTCAGGCCAAAGAGTTCGATGTAGGTTTCATCAGACCAGATAATCTTGTTTCTCATGGTCTGGGAGTCTTTAAGTGCCTTTTGACAAAGTCCAAGCAGGCTGTCATGTGCCTTTTACTGAGGAGTATCTTCCGCCTGGCCACTTTACCGTAAAGGCCTGATTAGTGGTGTGCTGCAGAGATTATTTTCCTTCTGGAAGGTTCTCCCATCTCACAGAGGAACTGAAGATCTGGCAGATTGACCATCGGGTTCTTACTCACCTCCATGACCGAGGGCCTTATCTCCTGATTGCTCAGTTTTGCTGGACGGCCAGCTCTAAGAAGAGGCTTGGTGGTTCCAAACTTCTTCCATTTAAGAATGATGGAGGCCACTGTGTTCTTGGGGACCTTCAATGTACAGACATGTTTTGGTACCCTTCCCCTGATCTGTGACTCGACACAATCCTATCTCGGAGCTCTGCAGACAATTCCTTTGACCTCATGGCTTGGTTTTTGCTCTGATATGCACTGTCAACTGTGGCACCTTATATAGACAGGTGTGCCTTTCCAAATCATGCCCAATCAATTTAATTGATCATAGGTGGACTCAATCAAGTTGTAGAAACATCAAGGATGATCAATGGAAACAGAATGCACCTGAGCTCAATTCCGAGGTCAATTTTCCTAAAAACCTGTTTTGCTTTGTGATTGTGTGGTATTGTGTGTAGATTGATGAGGAAAATGTTTTATTTAATCCATTTTAGAATAAGGCTGTAACGTAGCAACAACAAAAAGGAGTCTGACTCGTTGAACAAGTCAAGAGGGCTGAAAACTTTCCGCATGCAGTGTATATACAAAAGCAAAATACACACCTAGCAAATCATTCCACTTGCGCAGAAGAGTTTACAGTTGGCTTGGAGGCTATTTCATCATTATCCAAACCTTGTAGGAGGGTTTGAACCGGCAGAAACAGTTTTAAATTGCATCCGGGAGCTTGTTCAAGTCTACCATTGCCGTATATTCAGACCACTACAACTCTTAAATCAACATGGTACAATGTCTGTGGCACTACCTCTAGTGGCTTTAGAATGTGAGTCCCTAACAGAAGTCAAATAAATTGGTCAGACACTGGGGCACTGTGCCATGTAGGATTTTGTGGTTCATTCCCAACTTCAGCTGAATGACCCTTTGATCAACCATTAGCCAATGGATTTTTCTGAGTTGAGGAGGAGCCAACATGACCGAGGGCTAAGAATCAGTGTCACTTAATGATCTTGGGGGAGTGACTGTACCAAGTAGTGCAAGCATAATTATAGTGAGGCTGCTGAACGTGTTTTCAAGGTACCCTTATCTAGAAATGTAGCTTTTCTGTTGAGAAATGTGAGTTTCTGCTATAAGTTCTTCACTATGCTCTCCCCAGTCATAAACCTGTCTAGTTCACAGCCTAAGTAATTAACATAATTTGTGTCTGTAATCACTGTCCCAAACCACGACTCTGAAGCCTGGTGATCTACCTAGCCTAAAGTTAAAGCCAAATAAAATGTACTCGGTTTCACCAAATGAAGAGACAGTTTGTTATCTGACAGCAGATTACTGATACTCACTAAACTGTCCCTCTACCATACTCTTGTCTTTGAGTGAAACCAAAAGTGCTGAATTCTTTGCATACAAAAAATGCTGACAGGAACAGGCTGATTTCATACTGGTGATATATATCAATGCCATGTTCTTCCATATTTAGATGACATTTGTTTAAACGTTTTCAACTTCATATAATGTTACAGCACACATCAATATCAGCAGAACATTGCAGTAATGTTTTCAGAACTACTTCCATTATCTTAAATGTTTTTAGAACATTATTGGGACATCATATGTCATAAATAGAGCTATCACAGTTTATCAGAGAATCCAACATTTCAGAATAAGACTACCTTCAAAACACTTTTAAACAAATGGCATTTCCATATAGCAGAACAAATTGCATCTCAATATAGCAGAATGTCAATATTCTTGTATGAGAAATCTTAAACTACAGCTTAATTTGACCATATTCAGAATCAGCAAATTATTATTGTAGGAGTATTCCCTGCTTATTGTTTTAAATAACATATCCATCAACATCAGTCGAATGTTCCTGAAATGTTTCCTCAGAACCCCGTCTATTGCTCCCACATTTTGTTCTTGGCAGTGTTTTAAGAACATTACATTAACATTGTGTTATTACATTCCCTGCCAACCTAATGAGAACTTTAGGGAATGTTCTGTGGTAGGTATTACAGATGTTGTGAACAACATTTTAGTTCATGTTAGGATAACATTCCATGGATATTTAATTTCAAACACTTTTGCAAAACATTTGTTTTTAAATTGGGTGATCCTTTGAATGTTTGTTGGACGTTATCTTAATGTTAGCTCAAAACCTAAACTAGGAATGTTAGCTAATGTCCGGGGAATGTTCCCGGTTTGCTGGGTACGCTGTGTGTGCTTTCCCCTTCTCTGAATTCTTCAATCAAAACAGGAGAGATCATCAAGCTCATTTTAGGATGTAACATCTTTGCTGAATACGCCTTAGAAACCATCTTCCCACTAAAACGTACTTTCATGCATGAAACAAATATTGCTTTGCACTTACTTAACATAGAACGTGGTTTCCCACCCACATTAGATGACAGCGAGGTCCCTTTTCATGTGCCCTAAGCAACGTTTGCTTGTTTACAGCTACAACACCGATCCCTCTAATGTGAAAGCCTGATGCAATGCACCTTTATAACGCACGACTGGCATGCTAAAATGGTATCCAGGAGCTTATTACTTCCAACCTATTAGTGCATCCAGAAAGTGCATCCAGTTCCTTTAGAATGGGTAAATTCATATCAAGCAGAAGTCAGTCCAATAAGCATAAAATAGAATTGAAATTGTGCTGTGGAACATGAGCTGAATGGCTTAACACAATGCAGTGTACAATATGAACATGTTTATGATATCAGTGGGAGAGTAGCTAACTCCAAACCAATCAGACACAGCTTGCATACATCTCTGGACGTATTTGAGTTGTTTTAATTAGGCCGCGGGGAGTTTCATGTAATGCTTATTTATAACTAATAACCAAGACCTTTAACCAGAGAAAGCACTGATTGAGTTACTGCCGTACGTCTCAAAGTCTGTTTAACCAGGAGTGCTCCTTTCTTAATCCTCTGTGGTATGGTATGGCTGAGGTCAGAACATGTGCAACAAGAAGTTAGGGGTTCGATCCTCCCACTCCCAGTAAGCATCCGGTTAATTAAAAATGTGCATTTACATTGTACAACTTCTAAACGTTGGTTTGAGGGTTGTTTAAGAAGCACAAATGATCGGGAGAATCTCTTTAAGTTAATGCCTCAAACGTTTGACCTACCTGCATGTTCTGATGGATAGTGCAAAACAACCCTAGGCACTCTGCAATCCTGTTGCTCTCTTTGAAAAGCATGGAGTTAGCTGTGTTTTTGCACATTGTTTCCCCCCCCAGTCTAGATACAGCTGTTTCCAGACTATACCCAAATCATACATACACATCAAACTTACATGCAGTTCAATGCAAAAGCTTATTATCCATCCATACAAAAACCAACATAGCATTTTATCCATAAACAAACTAGCATATCTTCAGTGCCCACTCTCCTTAATTGCCAATATTCTGGGCACACAGTGCCTGATTTATGGACGGTGCACAAATGAGCCAGAAATACAGATCATTGTGGCTGATGTCTGTTTCAGAAGTTTTTAAAAAACATTCAAAAGGAGAATAAAATCCTAGCCTAGCTATCAGGCATAATACTTTCTTTGCTGTGCTTTCTTGACACACGTGCAAGGTATGGTACATGAAGTAAGCTTAACAATAATAGACATTCTAACCTTGTCATTTTATAATCATTTCTTAATTTGAAGATTCACATTACTGTAAAAGTCACAGCAATGAGCAGCAATCAGTGTATGCATATGGAAAATGACCCAGCCTTATTGGACAACAGCTGTCTATACCTGTCTCATATGAGTAAATGGTTTGGGGGAGTGAGCAGATGGTGTCTCTATGATTTGGTTTGTTTATTTTAATGCGGTCATCTTGATGCTCCCAGTTCCTCTTTGATTTAATGAGCACTAAATCTGAGTGACGACCAGCAATACTACCCTACTACTTGCCAATCAATAAGCACTGTCACCCGTGAGCGGTAACACTAATCAACATTTGACTGGTAATGCAACCATTTGTTTGAGTTCAGTGACAGATAATGGATATGCATGATTGCACACCGCTATGAATTAGAATGGCAAGCCATGCAGGAAATCCAGGGGGTGAATCTCTTTTGTTGTGGGATGCAATAAGCGGAAGTGAGCTGATAAAACGTTAAAACGATGTGGAGAGCAAGGTTTCGAAGGGTGTTGGGGGTATAAAATAAATCAACCTGGTCTCAGGGCAATTGGTAGGATTTGGTATGTAAGTTTTCATATAATATGATATAGTACATTATGTTGGTTACATTACGAATGGAGTAGCGGTCATACAATACCATACGAATTAAAATGATTATATACATTTTTTAAATTTGACTTGGCAAGTCAGTTAAGAACAAATTCTTATTTACAATGACGGCCTACTCCGGCCAAACCCAGACGACGCTGGGCCGATTCTGCCCCGCCCTATGGGACTCCGAATCACAGCCGAATATGATACAGCCTGGATTCAAACCAGAGACTGTAATGAAGCCTCTTGCACTGAGATGCAGTGCCTTAGACCACTGCACCACTCCGGAGCCTGTATAGTATCACACGTCTTACCTGGGTTATACAATAGCATACGAATTGGATGAAATAACTAATCCTACATCTTGCAGAATGTTTAGTATTATACGTCTTTCTCTGAGACAAGGTTGCTTGTTGGGCCATAGCAACAAAGGAGAACTACAGGGATCATTTCTGTCGGTGGTTAGGAGAACTAACAACAAAGGTTAGGACAACTGATATGACAAAGAGAATTTCCGTATCAGGTTAGAAGAATTGGGTTAAGGTAAATATTTGGGTTAGGGGAAGGGTTATCTATAATGCTACAGTTGTCCCAGACTCGAATACACAACCTCTGGATTGCTAGACGGTCACGGTATAAGCCTACCCATCCTCCCCAACCAACCACCCTAGTTTCGTTTCTGTCTAAAGTAACTACACCATTAGTCCATATTATATGTCTTGGAGATGCTCAGAAATACATATAATATGTTTCGTATGTCTGAGGCCAGGCTGAACAAATGGGTTACTTGAAAAACAAAGAACACAATTATAGCAGAAGTGGTTGTATATGATTCCAATATTTTAGTTTTGTTATGTTTTGCAAAGTCCTCTTTTGTCCAACATTAATGCATTGTGATGAAAGATCATCCTTTTTACATATTTAGCTGATGGAAGGTTCACTGAATTCCTCACCAGTGCCTTACATTGCCTTGCTTCATTGTAACGTCCGTTATAGTGGCTCTTTTTTGTATCACAATAGAGTTTGAAGGCGTAAAAAGATTATTATGGGAATAAAAAGTGTAGGGAACAACTGACATGTAAAATGAAGACACAGGACAAACATTAAACTTGAGGATGCTATGTCATCACCACCAGTAGTTGAACTGTCTCTAACCCCCCCTGTGTGACGTCAGTGTCCATGACTACCTCTCACGGGGATTCAGTTGTGAAATCCATTATATTAGTTATATTCTTGAAGAATATCCAGTTATATTCTTCAAGAATCAATGGATATATGGAGTATGTGACCCGTTTCAGGAAACTCGGTCTACGTTTTTTTGGGGGGGCAGAATTGCCTTCTCGAACATGTGAACTTTCATCTGATTCTTGAAGAATATAACTTATAAATCCCTCATTAGCCTAGCTCAACTGTCACACTCCATGAGAACCCAAACTTGTATGCCATCTGTAAATACGAATAAAATTGTTAAATTAGGAGCCTAGTTGGTTAAGCCACAGAAAAAGTCAGCAACCTTCCCGTTAGCCATGACTGGCTGAGATATTGAGTGGGCTGGATATGCCGAGAGATGAGTTTGTATTGGGTCTGCCATATAGCACGCGTCTGTCATTTTGAGCTGGTACGTATGTGTAGAGTAATCCTGTCTAACGTGGCTTTAACCTTTTTTTTATTGTGTTTTAAAACTTAAAAGACTCCAGTATGCAAGTATCCATTTCACAGCATAGCAACGCCCACTTCTGCTCAACCTCCTACCCGATACATAGCTTCCTCTCCTAATCGTGTCCTGTCAGCCTGAATGTAGCCATACTAGCCTCGAAGTTGCTTGTTTCATCATTAATATACTGAGGTAATCAGTATATTAATATAATCATATTTCTATAGCGTTTTATTGTGTTTCTGTTCAGTTAGTGATTTTTGTTAAAAAAAAAAGTTTTGTCTCTTTTGCTAGCTAGCTATTAACGCGCTAACTAGTAAAGTGGCTATCAATTAGCCAACGCCCCCCTCCCTTATCCACCATGGCACTGTTTTACACAAGGTGCTTGCAAGAGCTACCAAAGATAGCAGTGACGGATGTACATCGTCTGGCCAAGACAAGTAGCAAAGCACCAACCTCCAAGTTGGAAAAAGCTTTCAAACTTGGTCTTCAGCTACCTTTTCAACTATGAAGGTAAGTGTCGCCAAGTTGCCTATCAGACCAGACAGTTACTCAAAGCTGTAACGTAGTTTAAGACATGCCTTTTACAGTAGCTAGCTAACAATTAGGATTGCTCATTCTTTTTATTCAAAACAGTTTCGAAACAGGGACAAAGTGACAGGAGAGGTCAGCATAAGGGCTTGCTGCTACAGCTCCATGAGGAAAAATGAGAAACCACACAGTTTGAGTGTAGGGTGAAAAGTCAGTTGTTTGTGACACACTACATGCTGGTGACACAGTCAGAAATGAAGCCTAGTCTTAGACTAAGAAGTTCCTGCAAGTGGAAATCTGCATGAAGAGGCATTGCTTAGTCTAGGACTAGACTTAACCCATGTCTATGAAACCGGTCATAGAGTAGTAATTGTTCAGTCATCTTCCTTGCTGTTTCTGTAAACTCTGTTATGTTGGACACATTAAATTTAAACAAGGGCATACAGCCTTAATAGAAAAGTTTAAACCCGTATTGCCGTAATAAATTTAATGGTTGTTGCATGCTGGAGCCAGTCACTTCTGTTTGCTGGTCATGACACATGTTGAATGATTTTATAGTCTAATAATTGTATTTTTATATCCCCACGTAGGTTGTACTGAAGCCCTCTGAGCCAGTAACAATGACACATCACTGTTCATGTGTTGCTGGCACTGCATTATGCAACCACACAGTTGCACTACTATTCCCAGATGGGTGGCTTGCCATGTGAGAGGGCTGACATCCGCAGGCAATCTAGCTGAAATGATCCTCAAAGGCACAGCACCAACAGCTGACATGAGGGGGGGAATGGAGTTGGAGATGGAAGCAGCCAGTGACTACTGCAAGATGCAGAATGTCAACTTCTCACCCTGTGGCCTCACCATACATACTGACGTCCCTTGGGTTGCCTCTTCTCCTGATGGCCTGGATTGCGACACTCTCGAGCATCCACCTTTCGGCCTAGTTGAGATTAAGAACCCGAACGTAAAAGGGTTTTGTGGATTGCAAGTACGTTCACATGCATAACAGTGAACCTTCCCTGAAGAGACAGCATGCCTCGGAACAGAGTAATATTCCGAGGTGCTGACCTCTCGCCTCAAACCTTGTTGCTCTTCTTCATTTCCTAACTTTCAATAAAGATGCCGCACCAACTAATAACGTTAACGTTAGCTAAGTACTGGTAGCTAACGAGACCAAACAAAAGACACAGAACACAATAATCGAATTACAAAAATCACTAACTGAACGGATAAACACAATTTAACAAGAATGATTCAAAAAAACGCTATAGAAATATGATCATATTAATATACTGAGGTAATGATGAAATTAGTGACTTTGAACATAGTATGATACAATTTTTTATATAAAAAAAAATTCTCTACCACATCTCCAGGTTGTTACCGAAAGCTCTGAACCTTTACAACGGATCATCACAGCTAGCTAGCTGCTATCCGAGTGGCTACTCCTGGCTAACGTCTCTGTCCCAAAGCAAGTACCAGTTAGCCTGGAGCTAGCCCCGAGCTAGGCCCACCTCCCGGCTAGCTGAAGAGGTCCATCAGCCAATGTCTTGGGATACAATGCCTATTTTGCCAATTGGCCTGGACCCTTTTACTCCCTACACTGAGCCCTGCCGATCCATCCCGACTGGTCTGCCGACATAACCGTCAGAGGGGGCTTCAACAGACTCTTCCATCGCGAAATCCCCAAAGGCCCTTCTGCTAGCCCCGGCCCACTAGCTGTCTGAATCGCCTTGTCTCCAGCTCGCCTAGCTACTCACTGGACCCTATGATCACACACACAGGCCTCTTCATAATGTCAATATGCCTTGTCTATTGCTGTTTTGGTTAGTGATTATTGTCTTATTTCACTGTAGAGCCTCCAGCCCTGCTCAATATGCCTCAGCTAGCACTTTTGTTCCACCTCCCACACATGCGGTGACCTCACCTGCTTTAAACGGTGTCTCTAGAGACAAAACCTCTCACATCGTCACTCAATGCCTAGGTCTACCTCCACTGTATTCACATCCTACAATACCCTTGTTTGTACATTATGCCTTGAATCTATTCTTCCGCACCCAGAAACCTGCTCCCTTTACTCTCTGTTCCGAACGCACGAGACAACCAGTTCTTATAGCCTTTAGCCGTACCTGGGTACAACCCCAGGAACAACCCCAAATCCGTAAACACGGGCACCCTCATAGATATCATCCTGACCAACCTGCCCTTTAAATACACCTCTGCTGTCTTCAACCAGTATCTCAGCAATCACTGCCTCATTGCCTGCGTCCGTAATTGGTCTGCGGTCAAACGACCACCTCTCATCACTGTCACGAAAACAGCAGGCCTTTCTAATCAACCTGGCCCGGGAATCCTGGAAGGATATTGTACCTCATTCTGTCAGTAGAGCATGCCTGGTTATTCTTTAAAAGTGCTTTCCTCACCATCTTAAATAAGCATGCCCCATTAAAGAATCCAGGAACAGATATAGCCCTTGACCAACACAAAATCAGCTGGGCTAGACAATCTGGAACCCTCTCTTTCTAAAATGATCTGCCGCAATTGTTGCAACCCCTATTACTAGCCTGTTCAACCTCTCTTTCGTATCGTCTGAGATCCCCGAAGATAGGAAAACTGCCGCGGTCATTCCCCTCTTCAAAGGGGGAAACACTCTAGACCCAAACTGTTACAGACCTATATCCATGCTACCCTGCCTTTCTAAGGTCTTCGAAAGCCAAGTTAATTAATAGATCACTGACCATTTAGAATCCCACCGTATCTTCTCCACTACGCAATCTGGTTTCCGAGCTGGTCATGGGTGCACCCCAGCCACGCTCAAGGTCCTAAACGATATCATAACCGCCATCAATAAAAAGACAATACTGTGCAGCCGTATTCATCGAACTGGCCAAGGCTTTCGACTCTGTCAATCACCACATTCTTATCGTCAGACTCAACAGTCTTGGTTTCTCAAATGAATGCCTCGTCTGGTTCTAGCTGACTACATCTCAGTTCAGTGTGTTAAATCGGAGGGCCTGTTGTCCGGACCTCTGGCAGTCTCTATGGGGGTGCCACAGGGTTCAATTCTCGGGCCGACTCTTTTCTCTGTATACAATGATGTTGTTACAATATTGGTGATTCTCTGATCCACCTCTACGCAGACGACACCATTCTGTATACTTCTGGCCCTTCTTTGGACACTGTGTTAACTAACCTCCAGATGAGCTTCAATGCCATACAACTCCCCTTCCGTGGCTTCCAACTGCTCTTCAATGCAAGTAAAACTACTTCGCCACTACAGCCTATTTATTGCCTTACCTCCCCTTATCTTACCTCATTTGCACACACTGTATATAGACTATTTTATTGTGTTATTGACTGAACGTTTGTTTATGTGTAACTCTGTGTTGCTGTTTTTGTCGCACTGCTTTGCTTTATCTTGGCCAGGTTGCAGTTGTAAATAAGAACTTGTTCTCAACTGGTCTACCTGGTTAAATAAAGATAAAATAAAAAACAATCAGGCTGACAGGATGCAATCGGGAGAGGAAGCTATGTATCAGGTAGGAAGTTGAGCGGAACTGGGCGTTATGTTGTGCAAAAGGTCTATAGAACGTCACTGCAACAACTGTTTCAGAGCATTCTTGTATGAGTCTGCCAGAGTGCAGAATAACTGACGCTCAACACTGGTTGAATATGGACGGTGTCAGTAAACTTTGGCAAAAAAGCATATTTAAATTGTTGCCAAGAGCAGTCAACAACGTTCTGGATGACAAGAAAACATCCTTAACAGCTCTGCGAGGGCGAGTAAAATGGTCAGTGTTTGGGTGGGGGCTAAAGCTTACGATGATTCTTATGGCATTGCACATGGTCAGTGTGAAGCAGAGTGACTTGACACAACGACGATCCAAGCAAGCTGTACACACAAAATGGAAACAACACAGGTCTTATTTAATGAATGGGGTTGCAGTCTGCCGTGAAGCATTCATCCATGTATATGGGTAAGAGTCTAGCTACAGTTTCAGATATTATATGTTTATAATTTTGCACGTTAAAGCTTACTGTTAGATAGCTAGCTGACGTTAGATGGCTGGCTCGCTTGCTGCCATTACATTTATTATCTGTGTGTAGTAATGTTCTCAGAATGCCATTTCGCATTGCTGGGTATAGGCCAATGTTAGCTAGCTAACATTGAACCTATTGGGTTAACTTTAGCTAGCTATGACCATAAGGACACAAGGCGAGACCCAGATGCAGACACAGGAGGCAGATGTTTTAGAGTCCAAGATGTTTATTAACAATCCAAAAGGGGTAGGCAAGAGAATGGTCATGGACAGGCAAAGGTCAAAACCAGTTCAGAGTTCCAGAGGTACAGAATGGCAGACAGGCTCGAGGTCAGGGCAGGCAGAATGGTCAGGCAGGCGGAATGGTGTCCAGAAAAACAGGCAGAGGTCAAAACCGGTAGGACTAGGACTAAGAGAATAGAAAAGCAGGCGCACGGGAAAACCACGCTGGTTGACTGGAACATACAAGACGAACTGGCACAGAGAGACAGGAAACACAGGGATAAATACACCAGGGAAAATCAGCGACACCTGGATAGGGGTGGAGACAATCACAAGGACAGGTGAAACAGATCAGGGCCTGACAATGACAATCGGGTTTGTATTGCTAGTACTCAATATGTCACGTTCTGACCTTTATTTCCTTTGTTTTGTCATTATTTAGTATGGCCAGGGCGTGAGTTGGGGTGGTACTGAGGTGCCGTTCCCCTCACAGCTCCGTAGGCAAGCACCATGGTCTTGTAGCGGATGCGAGCTTCAACTGGTGCGAGCTTCAACTGGAAGCCAGTGGAGAGAGCGGAGGAGCGGGGTGACGTGAGAGAACTTGGGAAGGTTGAACACCAGACGGGCTGCGGCGTTCTGGATGAGTTGTAGGGGTTTAATGGCACAGGCAGGGAGCCCAGCCAACAGGGAGTTGCAGTAATCCAGACGGGAGATGACAAGTGCCTGGATTAGGACCTGCGCCGCTTCCTGTGTGAGGCAGGGTCGTACTCTGCGGATGTTGTAGAGCATGAACCTACAGGAACGGGCCACCGCCTTGATGTTAGTTGAGAACGACAGGGTGTTGTCCAGGATCACGCCAAGGTTCTTAGCGCTCTGGGAGGAGGACACAATGGAGTTGTCAACCGTGATGGCGAGATCATGGAACGGGCAGTCCTTCCCCGGGAGGAAGAGCAGCTCCGTCTTGCCGAGGTTCAGCTTGAGGTGGTGATCCGTCATCCATACTGATATGTCTGCCAGACATGCAGAGATGCGATTCGCCACCTGGTCATCAGAAGGGGGAAAGGAGAAGATTAATTGTGTGTCGTCTGCATAGCAATGATAGGAGAGACCATGTGAGGTTATGACAGAGCCAAGTGACTTGGTGTATAGCGAGAATAGGAGAGGGCCTAGAACAGAGCCCCGGGGGACACCAGTGGTGAGAGCGCGTGGTGAGGAGACAGATTCTCGCCACGCCACCTGGTAGGAGCGACCTGTCAGGTAGGACGCAATCCAAGCGTGGGCCGCGCCGGAGATGCCCAACTCGGAGAGGGTGGAGAGGAGGATCTGATGGTTCACAGTATCGAAGGCAGCCGATAGGTCTAGAAGGATGAGAGCAGAGGATTAGAGAGAGAGATTAGATGGAACCTGTCATAATCAATGTCTATCCTATTTAACTTTATTACGGTATTGACCTCATATTGGTAAAGATTAGAGACGTCTGACACTTGACCTATATTTAGGAATTGATAATACAAGTTTACTCATTTATGAAGTGCCCATGAAGCCTAAATTAATGCTTTATGAGGCCTTCATAAGATGCACTTTAAATAAAGCAGGACCAAATATTTAGTCAAATCACAATATGACAAACTGGCATTCGTATGAAATCCATTATCATGACTTGCAAACAGGCTACCATAAGCCAAATTCCAAATCAAATGTCCATTATTTCCGATAGAGCTCATTCTTATGACTTTGACAAAATCTAAAATAGGTAGTCAAGCTGCCTGGAAATGGCTCTATTCATTGTGGTGCCAGTGAGGTTTGGCAAGGTCCCTCGGGGAGTGTGGAAACAACAGCCATGAATCCCAGGGTTGAAGTTGGAACTACTGCCAAAACTCTGGAAGGGGGAAGCCACAATAATCAAACACTAATTTCCTACTCAGTTTTAGCGTTGACACTAAAAACACAAGGCCCCATAAATTATGTATTTTGCTTCAGAGACAATGTCCATTTCGAACAGGGAGAGACAAGGCTAGATAGCATTAATAATTAGGACTCTGTGTGACGAGAGATATTAGGCTGTGCGTTAAGTAAAACGTTTTCAGTAATTCATATAATTATTTGCATAGTACTAAATGCAGGGAAGAAAACATGATTATAGCTAATGTTCAGTGTGCGCAGACAAAAAATGCATTAATACACACGTCACTACCTCAGTTATGCCTTTCCATATTACACATTTGTCTGTGCATCCATGTAACATGTCCTCCATTTCCTCAACTTTTGACCTTTGATCTTTGGCTGCCTTGAGCAAATGTACAATTTTGCACTAAAAAACTAACAATTACTACAATGCTTGTGCAACACGGCACTCAAGTGTATAATAGCAACAGTTGGTCAAAAAAACAGCATTGCAGTTTTAAAAAATACTATACTTTTAGTGCCTACCAATATACCAAAGTGTAGGCCAAGCAAGTCATAATTCCTCAGGCGTTGGCGGTCTCAGTGTCTCGTAGAGACAGAACATTCATTAGCATTAGCTAATAGCATATAGACAATTCTGATCTGGATAAATACATCTTCAGGCTTCAATGAACATTTATGACCCTTCTGAGATGCATGTAACATTTTGTGATGTGAAGGTTAGCCAAAGTGTCAGAATGAATAGGCTTCTACTTTATATATTTTCTTTCCTTTGCCTTTGCATTTGGAAAATCACCAGAATGATTTCAAAGTGGCTCATAAAATATCTCCATAAATCGTTTCTCACCGAGTGAGATGAAGTTAACACATCCAGCCTCGGCCAATCTGCAGTGGTTATTCTGGAGCAACAATAACATATAGGCTGAAAGTACTGTAATATTTACAGGTGTGTGGTCATATATTTCTCTCCTGTTTTCTGTTTATGACTCCAGCTGGTGTGGGTCACATAAACAACTTAATCTAAAGTGTTTTATATACATTTATATTTCCTGACATTTAATCCTAGTAAAATTCATGTCAGTTAGGATCACCACTTTATTTTAAGAATGTGAAATGTAGAGAGAATGATTTATTTCAGCTTTAATTTCTTTCATCATCCAATTGACTCAAACAATGTCAATTAGCCTATCAGAAGCTTCTAAAGCCATGACATCGGTTTCTGGAATTTTCCAAGCTGTTTAAAGGCACAGTCAATTTAGTGTACATAAACTACTGACCCACTGGAATTGTGATACAGTGACTTATAAGTGAAATAATCTGTCTTTAAATAATTGTTGGAAAAATTACTTGTGTCATGCACAATGTAGATATCCTAACCAACTTTCCAAAACTATAGTTTGTTAACAGAACTATTGTGGAGTGGTTGATAAACAAGTTTTAATGACTCCAACCTAAGTGTATGTAAACTTCCGACTTCAAATGTATACACAGTGCATTCGGAAAGTATTCAGACCCTTTACTCAGTACTTTGTTGATGCACCTTTGGCAGGGATTATGCTGTTCGTGTGTATGTGTTTTTACTATATACTGTATAGTTAACTCGGAAAGTAATACTAAAATATATTTTTTTTAAAATCCTCTCTTCAATCTACACACAATACCTGAATAATGACAAAGTAAAAACCGTTTTTTCAAAATTTTTACACATTTATGCAAATAAGAAAACGGATATATAATACATTTACATAATGATTCAGATCCTTTACTCAGTACTATTTTGAAGAAACTTTGGGAGTGATTACATCCTTGAATCTTCTTGAGAAGGACGCAACATAAGCTTGGCACAACTTTATTTGGGGAGTTTCTCACATTCTTCTCTGCAGATCCTCTCAAGCTCTGTCAGGTTGAATGGGGAGGGTTGTTGCGATGCTATTTTCAGGTCTCTCCAGAGATGTTCGATCGGGCTCAAGTCTGAGCCACTTAAGCACCTTCAGAGGCTGCATGCTTAGGGTCATTGTCCTGTTGGAAGGTGAACAGTCTTAGGTCCTGAGCGCTCTGGAGCAGGTTTTCATCAAGGATCTCTTTGTACTTTGCGCCGTTCATCTTTTCCTTTATCCTGATTAGTCTCCCAGTCCCTTTATTTATTTAACCTTTATTTAACTAGGCAAGTCAGTTAAAAACAATTTCTTATTTACAATGACGGCCTAGGAATAGTGGGTTAACTGCTTTGTTCAGGGGCAGAATGACAGAACTTGTCAGCTTGGGGATTCGATCTAGTAACCTTTCGGTTACTGGCCCAACGCTCTAACCAATAGGCTGAAAAACATCCCCACGACATGATGCTGCCACCACCATGCTTCCCCGTAGGGATGGTGCCAGGTTTCCTCCAGATGTGACCCTTGGCATTCTTGCCAAAGAGTTAAAACTTGGTTTCATCAGATCAGATAATCTTGATTCTCATGGTCTGAGAGTCCTTTAGGTGCCTTTTGGCAAACTCCAAGCAGGTTGTCATGTGCCTTTTACTGAGGAGTGGCTTGCATCTGGCCACTACAATAAAGGCCTGATTGATGGAGTGCTGCAGAGGTGGTTGTCCTTCTGGAAGGTTCTCCCATCTCCACAGAGGAACTCTGTCAGAGTGACCATATGGTTCTTGGTTACCTCCCTGACCAAGGACCTTCTCCCCCAATTGCTCAGTTTGGCTGGGCGGCCAGCTCGAGGAAGAGTCTTGGTGATTCCAAACTTCTTCCATTTAAGATCTGTGCATCGACACACTGTCTCGGAGCTCTACGAAAAATTCCTTCGACCTCATGGTTTAGTTTTTGCTCAGACATGCACTTTCAACTGTGGGACCTTATATAGACAGGTGTGTGCCTTTCTAAATCATGTCCTATCAATTGAATTTACCACAGGTGGACTCCAATCAAGTTGTAGAAACATCTCAAGGATGATCAATGGAAACAGGATGCACCTAAGCTCAATTTCGATTGTCATAGCAAAGGGTCAGAATACTTATATACCTTATATACCTATTTACATATGTTTATTTTAAATGTTTTAAATGTTTAATACATTTGCTAAAATGTCTTAACCTGTTTTCACTTTGTCATTATGGGTATTGTGTCAAGATTATTTTTAGTATTTTTTATTTAACCTTTATTTAACTAGGCAAGTCATTTTAACCTGTCTGGGAGCGGGGTTCCGCTATTGGAACGGGGAACCCCTCGCCAACAGCCAGTGAAATTGCAGGGGGCCAAAATCAAACAACAGAAATCTCATAAATCAAATTTCTCAAAAATACAAGTATTAGGCATCTTTTTAAAGATAAAATTCTCGTTAATCGAGCCACGGTGTCTAATTTCAAAAAGGCTTTACAGCGAAGACTCCACAAACGATTGCCACAAACGAACACAGCCATTTTTCCAGCCAAAGAGAAGAGTCACAAAAAGCAGAAATATAGATAAAATGAATCTCTAACCTTTGATGATCTTCATCAGATGACATTCATAGGACTTCATGTTACACAATACATATATGTTTTGTTCAATAAAGTTCATATTTATATCCAAAAATCTAATTTTACATTGGCGTGTTATGTTCAGTAGTTCCAAAACATGCGGTGATTTTGCAGAGCCACATCAATTCACAGAAATACTCAACATAGATAAACAACAACCCTCACATGCCCGCGTTTCACCAGCACATGGCTCTCTGCCAGACCTTTGACTCATTCCCCTCTCATTCAGCCCCCCTCCACAGTAGAAGCCTGAAACAACGTTCTAAAGACTGTTGACATATAGTGGAAGCCTTAGGAAGTGCAATATGACCAATATCCCACTGTATCTTCAATAGGGGCTGAATTGAAAAACCTCAGATTTCCCACTTCCTGTTTGGATTTTTTTCTCAGGTTTTAGCCTGCCATATGAGTTATGTTATACTCACAGACAACATTCAAACAGTTTTAGAAACCTCAGAGTGTTATCCATCCAATACTACTAATAATATGCATATATTAGCATCTGGGACTGAGAAGTAGGCACGCTGAGTCGCAGGCACGCTTTTTTACTCTGGGCACGCTTTTCATCCAAAAGTGAAAATGCTGCCCCCTATCCCAATTAAGTTTTTAAGAACAAATTCTTATTTACAATGACAACGCTTTGATGAGGAAAAATATTTTTGTTTGAATAATGCTGCAACGTAACAGAATGTGGAAAAAGGGTCTGAATACTTTCCATATACACTACATGACCAAAAGTATGTGGACACCTGCTGTCTGTGGTAGCATCATGGTGTACCCGGAGGACAGTTAGCTTCCCTCCTCCTCTGGCTACAATGATTTCAATACAAAACCTAGGACACTCGTAGGCCTCACCCCCTTCCATAGACATACATGGTGAGGATGTCCTCCAACCAATCAAAGCTTTTGCAGTATGAACTGACATGGTGTCCATCCAATCAGAGAATTAGGATCAGAGAATGAACCTCGTGAGTTATATTGGGATTGTGCCACAGAGAATTATGGGGGTTCTATGTGTTGAGATTTGGTGACATTGTTGGATTGAGATTATGAGTGAAGAGTGATAGTTTAGTATTTTTGAGATATTATTGAAATTAGTTGTTTCGAATTACAGGAGACGGAGGAGGTATATTATAAATTGTTTTATTGGTTTTAGATCTTTATGTTTGTGTCCCGTTAGCAAGGCACATTTAAATAAATTGCACACACTTCAGTAGCTAGCTAGCTAACAGCACGAGTGTGCAATTTGTAACGCCAGAATGGTAGAGTGGCCAACGCTGCCGAAAATGTTGTGGACTTTTTATTGAATAACCTCTTTCATTCTCTGGGGTACATGGAAAAGGTGCGAATTAAAAGCGAGGGTCGAATTTGCTTTTAGAGGACACGACGAGACAGAAAATTGCGTTAACAAGGGCAACTACATGGAGCTTGCAGAGGTAAGTACACGTTATGATGCTTTACTTGCTGAACATATCGAACTTTTGACTGTCTATTCTAGGATGTCATAAAAAAAGGGAATTATTTGATAGCTTCCATCACATCATCCTATTATCATCACATTATTATTATATTATATATTATTTATTATTATCATCCATTAAAAGGTTAGATTAAAGAGAGACAGTGGTAGGCGTTCCTGTTTTTATTTGGCATAAACACAATCACTCCGGACAGACACAATCAAAAACTCATGCCATAAATGTTGCAGCAGCCTAGGCTATACCTAAACATTACAACTCTGACATGCTGTATCGGATGAAAATGAGACGATTTTTCAACCGTTAAAAATTGCCCCACCACTCTGGGACCTATGGCGGCACCAGTCTGCTTGCAGTTGTCAGTTATCGTGAGGTATGTGGTTGATCACGGCTTTATTCATTAACGTTTCTTGGGATACAGTACTTTCATTTGTAAAGTGGGCAAGATGCGCAGTCTGTGTTTGACTTTATGAATTTTGAGATGTCTGAGTTTAACTTCATAGAGAAACTTGTCCAAACCTACGATGGTGCAGCTGTAATGGAATGTATCTGCTATTTGTATTTACAGCTAAGTCCCCTCATGTTCCCTGATTAAGAGGTGAGGACTACTCCACTCCACTACCATTGTCTACCACTTTCTCCTGACATGAACTGAAGCCACATCTCATATGCCCGCTCATACACTGACATTGAATGTTTCCTCTCCAAGCACTGTGAGTACCCCTATCAATTTTCTCTCTACATACTCTACATACAATTACTGTATATAGTCAATCACATACACATCAATGATTTTATTGCTTGCTTGGACTAACTCATTCTTAGCTCTTTTGTCTACCTATGTAGTGTTATTGTTTTTTGTCTTCCCAGTCAAATACTGATCAAGCCTCGGAACACCTCAACTCATGCCTCATACAATTACTCCTGTGATCCCTTTCCCACACAGTGTAAGTAGCCCTCTCATTTCCATTCCCCATGATATTGTACTATAATTGTCTTTATTAAATGGTTTAGGTTAAAACAATTAGTCTTTGACAATTTTAGAAACACACCCTGTCATCTCCGTGGGTTCCGCACCTATACCGTGGGTCTCCCATCCTCCAAGTCACCAGCCTCCACTGGTTCCAGTTCATCCCAAAGATGTTTGATTGGGTTGAGGTCAGGGCTCTCTGCACACCAATCCACAACAATCTCGACAAACTATTTCTGTATGGGGGCATTGTTCTTTGTGCACAGGGGCATTGTCATGCTAAAACAGGAAAGAGCCTTCTCCCACTGCTCCAGAGTCCAATGGCAGAGAGCTTTAAACCACTCCGGCCGACACTTGGCATTGCGCATTAGTGATCTTAGGTTGCAGTTGCTTGGCCATGGAAACCCATTTCATGATGAGCAGTTATTGTGCTGACCTTGCTTCCAGAGGCAGTTTGGAACTTTGTAGTGAGTGTTGAAACCGAGAATAGACGATTTTTACGCATTACCCACTTAAGCACTCAGATTTCCCGTTCTGTGAGCTTTTGTGTGTTTCCACTTCACAATATCAGCACTTACAGTTGACCAGGACAGCTCTAGCAGGGCAGAAATGTTATAAACTGACTTGTTGAAAAACTGGCATCCTATGACGGTGCCACGTTGAAAGTCACTGAGCTCCTTTTATATATTTTCTATATAACTAAGCAAGTCAGTTAAGAAAAAAATATTATTTAAAATGACGGCCTACCAAGGCCAAACCCTGAACCGGACGGTGCTGGGCCAATTGTGCACCGCCCTATGGGACTCCCAATCACCTCCTTGTTCGGGCGGTGCTCGGCGGTCGACGTCGCCGGCCTTGATCCATTTTTCATTTTCCATTGGTTTTGTCTTGTCTTCCTACACACCTGGTTTCAATCTCATTGTGTATACACCTGTTGTGTATTTAACCCTCTGTTTCCCCTCATGTCTTTGTCAGCAATTGTTTGTATTTCAGTGTTGTATATATTTTTGCATTGGTGCGCGTCGGGTCCTCGTACCCATTTTTGTTATTTGTTACATTTAGTGTTTGGAGTATGTTTCGTTCATTGTTGTTAAATAACTCCATTACACTCAGTTTGATTCTCCTGCGCCTGACTTCCCTGCCACCTATACACATGACTCTGACAGATACACCCTGGAATTGAATCAGGGTCTGCAGTGACTCCGGGATCCTGGGCAGAGTTGCAAAGAAAAAGCCATATCTCAGACTGGCCAATAAATATTTAAGATTAAGAAGGGCAAATGAACACAGACACTGGATAGAGGACCTCTGCCTTGAAGGCCAGCATCCCGGAGTCACCTCTTCACTGTTGACATTGACTGGTGTTTTGCAGGTACTATTTAATTAAGCTGCCAGTTGAGGACTTGTGAGGCGTCTGTTTCTCAAACTAGACACCTCTTGCTCAGTTGTGCACCGGGGCCTCCCACTCCTATTTCTATTCCGATTAGAGACAGTTAGTGCTGTTCCGTAAAGGGGTAGTACACAGCGTTGTACCAGATCTTCAGTTTCTTGGCAATTTCTCGCATGGAATAGCCTTCAATTCTCCGAACAAGAATAGTCTTTGTTTCTGGCCATTTGAACCTGTAATTGAACCCACAAATGCTGATGCTCCAGATACTCAACTAGTCTAAAGAAGGCCCGTTTTATTGCTTATTTAATCAGAACAACAGTTTTTAGCTGTGCTAACATAATTGCAAAAGGGTTTTCTAATGATCAATTAGCCTTTTCAAATTATACATTTGGATTAGCTAACACAACGTGCTGCTCATAATGGGCCTCTGTGTATGTATGTAGATATTCCACTAAATATCTGCTGTTTCCAGCTACAATAGTCATTTACAACATTGTCTACACTCTATTTCTCCTCAATTCGATGTCATTTTAAAATTAATTTTTAAAATTTCCTTTCAAAAACAAGTACAGTTCAAAGTGACCCCAATCTTTTGAACAGTGGTGTATAATAAGTTGCTCTAGGTAACACTTTACATTGAGTTGCTCTCATACCTGAGTATCCAAAACAATCTATTATGCTGTATTTTGTCAATTTGCAAGACAGAGCAACAGAGACATAAACACATCTCTCTGATGTTTGACATTTGATCATCCTGAGGCCCCAGCAATTTCTGCAATGACATTTGCCCTCCAGCAAAGATCAAAGCTGTCTGCCATAATCTACACTTTGCCCTTTAAAACAAAGCTATAACACATGCCACTATTGTACCTGTCACTCATCTCAGATATATCAAACTGTAGTCGCTACACTGGTCTTGCCTTTACAATTCATTAAACACTTTGAAACGCCAACCATTTCCAGGTAAAGCAAGCAAACACTGCTAGGTAGAGTTAAAAATAAAATTAAAATAAGTGGTAACTACAAAGCCATGCAGAATGAGGATTTACAAAGAAAGCATTGCCAAGGTAATTGCTGGATACTTTCATTGGTTTAATGCAAGATTTTCTTCCACAAGGGCAATTTTCCGCCTATTGGGCCTGTGTGGATTGGATCTCAGATGTCTATCTGCCCGGTCAATGATAAATTGCAAGACAATCCTTCAAAGATGGTCTGATACAATAAACGGAGCTAAAGCCTAACTTTTCACAATTACCGACAGTGCCTTTGGAAAGTATTCAGACCACTTAGACTTTTTTTCACATTTTGTTACATTTTCAGCCTTATTCTAAATTGGACGAAATAAAACATTTTCCTCAGCAATCTACACACATTGAAACTGATCTCAGTTGCATCTCAGTTGCATCCTGTTTCCATTGATCATCCTAGAACTTGATCGGAGTCAACCTGTGGTAAATTCAATTGATTGGACATGATTTGGAATGTCACATAACTGTTTTTATAAAGGTCCCACAGTTGACAGTTTGTCAGAGAAAAAAACAAGCCATGAGGTCGAAGGAATTGTCTGTAGAGCTCCAAGACAGGATTGTGTCGAGGTACAGATCTGGGGAAGGGTACCAACAAAAATGCTGCAGCATTGAAGGTCCCCAAGAACACCGTGGCCTCCATCATTCTTAAATGGAAGAAGTTTGGATTCACCAAGACTCCTCCTAGAGCTGGCCGCCCAGACAAGCTGAGAAATCGGGGGAGAAGGGTCTTTGTCAGGGAGGTGACCAACAACCTGATGGTCACTCTGACATAGGTCCCGAGTTCCTCTGTGGAGATGGGAGAACCTTCGACAACCATCTCTGCAGAACTCCACCAATCAGGCCTTTACGGTAGAGAGGCCAGACAGAAGCCACTCCTCAGTAAAAGGCAGCCTGCTTGGAGATAAAGACTCTCAGACCATGAGAAACAAGATTCTCTGGTCTGATGAAACTAAGAATGAATTCTTTGGCCTGAATGCCAAGTGTCACGTCTGGAGTACGCAGAGAGATCCTTGATGAAAACCTACTCCAGAGCGATCAGGACCTCAGACTGGAAGGTTCACCTTCCAACAGGACAACAACCCTAAGCACAAAGCCAAGACAATACAGGAGTGGCTTCGGAACAAGTCTCGGAATGTCGTTGAGTGGCCCAGCCAGAGCCCAGACTTGAACCTGATCAAATATCTCTGGAGAGACCTACAAATAGCTGTGCAGCAACACTCCCCATCCAACCTGACAGAGCTTGAGAGGATCTGCAGAGACGAATGGGATTAACTCCCCAAATACAGGTGTGTCAAGCTTGTAGTGTCATACCCAAGAAGACTTGGTACTGTAATCACTGCCAAAGGTATTCAACAAATTACTGAGTAAAGGGTCTGGATCCTTATGTAAATGTGATATGAGTTTTTCATTTTCTTTATAAATGTGCAAAAATGTATAAAAACCTGTTTTTGCTTTGCCATTATGGGTATTGTGTGTAGATTGATGGGCGGGGAGAAACGATTTGATCAATTTTAGAATAAGGCTGTAACGTCAGAAAATTTGGAAAAAGTCAAGGGGTCCCACCTGTGGCACTGAACATCCATTTGTATTGACGTCCATGACATAGGCTATTCCTATTGACTACTGTGTAAATTGTGCCTTATTTACTGGCTGAGCTACCAAACCGACTTATACTGTTCAGTTTAGGAGAACTACCTTGTTCTGTAAAGCTATTTGATTAAGCCTTGTTTCAGAAGCTTCCTGACAAGTTGATACAAACCTTTGTTTCTCTGTTTTAGTATGAATTCTCACGATTGTCTATCAAACAATGAATCATTTCACAACACACCTTTTGAATGGTATCGTTGGATCGGCTCTGGTCTTGCTCCCATTGGCCATTGTTTTTCTAAAAACCTGTTAATTGAACCTGTCATATCAGTACATGCAGAGGGTTGTTCTCAATATTTTGGGCAACTGTCTGCAACTCAACGTCTCTACCTCCCATGCAGTGGTCAGTTATGTACAGTATTCAGAAGAGAGAAACGAGCACTGGCCCTAATGCACCACCTAATGCATCAATGATCTGATTAAAATATATTATGGGTTTGTCCTGTGATTTAGCAAATGGTTGTTGGCTATGTTGGGTGGTAAACGAGAGATGGTGAACTTTAAGGAAAGGACTAATCTTTGACATCCCAGTTTCACTAAAAACAATTATTAACACACTCCAGCCTGGGACTCCTGAAGTCCAGACATTCCCAAAAGTTTGTCAGCCTCAAAGTGTTTGCTTGTGCCTCATTTAGGTCTTAAATATTACCCTGTTCGGTTACCTGGACTGTTTTCTGTGTTGATCATCAGTAGGGTTTAGATATGCACTGTGGACAGGTTACACTATGGGCTCTATTCAATCTGTATCAGATTGTGCAATATAAATTTAAAGGTAATTCCCAAGTAAGCCGACATATACAGTGTTTACCATGAATGCAGTCTCCGCTAACAAGGGAACTTTGCCTTTAAATTTCAACCACACTGTAAAGCTCAACTTCTGCTATGCATATTGAATAGAGCCCTATGTCTGCCAGGAGTAACAGGTGTTTTTAGGTTGTTTCCTTTATATAATTCTCTACCCAATGAACCTGCTTCTATAGATTATATGTAGCACTTTGTAATAACTCCATGTAATAAAGAATTTATAATGACTAGTAAATAGTTTATTCATAATTTATAAATCATTACCTCCACATTAGCACTTTTTTGTAACCTAGTTATTCGCACATTTATAAACAACTTTTAAAGTAATCCATCTCTCTATAAGCACCGCCTTCACCCAAACCTGGCACGTCCTAATAATTAGTGATGAATACTCAAACACCAGAACCCACAGCTGCTCGTTATCCTATGCATTCCATCCCATCACAACAGATTATTTGATTTATGGGCAGAATCTGTCCAGGGGAGATGAAGAGCAGTCCATATCTGAAGTCATTATTTCGCTGGACTATCGAATCCTGTTTAAAGATTTACTACCTCGAAAGGACCAGTACAGATCCCGTCAAACAAAGCTATGTGTGCAAATTGTCTGCGGTTAAAATACTTATCTGTCATACATCTAACATTTCTACCTCAATCAACTATCAGTAGTAATGAAGGAATCAAAATCTACTAGAGAGAAATAGGCCGGTCAGGCCAGCTGTTGTGTGTAGGCTTCATCGCCCTGTTTTATGATTAGTTCACATTCGGTGACAACATTCACATTACAACTCTTCAACATTTCCTTCTAACAGTTGATCCACAACAGTGTGTGAATACAATGTTAGATATATTTATTTTCAAAAGGCAGGAGCTGACGCATACCCAAAATGTTTCGTAGAGGTGCTGACTAATCGAGAGTAAACTCTAAAATAAAATAAAATAAAAATGGGAGACTAATTATGCTCCCAAATATTTAATGGGTATTGCAACCAATTTGGGAGCATAATTTGATCTGCTCAAAAAAATAAAGGGAACACTTAAACAACACAATGTAACTCCAAGTCAATCACACTTCTGTGAAATCAAACTGTCCACTTACGAAGCAGCACTGATTGACAATACATTTCACAAGCTGTTGTGCAAATGGAATAGACAACTGGTGGAAATTATAGGCAATTATCAAGACCCCCAATAAAGGAGTGGTTCTGCAGGTGGGGACCACAGACCACTTCTCAGCTCCTATGCTTCCTGGCTGATGTTTTGGTCACTTTTGAATGCTGGCGGTGCTTTCACTCTAGTGGTAGCATGAGACGGAGTCTACAACCCACACAAGTGGCTCAGGTAGTGCAGCTCATCCAGGATGGAACATCAATGCGAGCTGTGGCAAGAAGGTTTGCTGTGTCTGTCAGCGTAGTGTCCAGAGCATGGAGGCGCTACCAGGAGACAGGCCAGTACATCAGGAGACGTGGAGGAGGCCGTAAAAGGGCAACAACCCAGCAGCAGGACCGCTACCTCCGCCTTTGTGCAAGGAGGAGCAGGAGGAGCACTGCCAGAGCCCTGCAAAATGACCTCCAGCAGGCCACAAATGTGCATGTGTCTGCTCAAACGGTCAGAAACAGACTCCATGAGGGTGGTATGAGGGCCCGACGTCCACAGGTGGGAAGTTTGGCATTTGGCAGAGAACACCAAGATTGGCAAATTCGCCACTGGCGCCCTGTGCTCTTCACAGATGAAAGCAGGTTCACACTGAGCACGTGACGGACGTGACAGAGTCTGGAGATGCCGTGGAGAACGTTCTGCTGCCTTCAACATCCTCCAGCTTGACCGGTTTGGCGGTCAGGGTGTGGGGTGGCATTTCTTTGGGGGGCCGCACAGCCCTCCATGTGCTCGCCAGAGGTAGCCTGACTGCCATTAGGTACCGAGATGAGATCCTCAGACCCCTTGTGAGACCATATGCTGGTGCGGTTGGCCCTGGGTTCCTCCTAATGCAAGACAATGCTAGACATCATGTGGCTAGAGTGTATCAGCAGTTCCTGCAAGAGGAAGGCATTGACGCTATGGACTGGCCCGCCCCTTCCCCAGACCTGAATCCAATTGAGCCCATCTGGGACATCATGTCTCGCTCCATCCACGCTCCATCCATGCTTTAGTCCAGGTTTGGGAGGAGATCCCTCAGGAGACCATCCGCCAACTCATCAGGAGCATGCCCAGGCGTTATAGGGAGGTCATACAGGCACGTGGAGGCCACACATACTACTGAGCCTCATTTTGACTTGTCTTAAGGACATTACATCAAAGTTGGATCAGCCTGTAGTGTGGTTTTCCACTTTAATTTTGACAATATAAAAGCAACAGATATACAGTACCAGTCAAACGTTTACACACACCTGCTCATTGGCAATATGTTACATTTGTTCCTCCCAACCTAAGGATTCATTTGATTCCCCTCATGTAGCTATAGTTCAAACACAGACCAAATCGAAAGCTTAATTAAGTTACCTTGTAAGATGTCTGCTGTCTATGTAAAATTAGAAAATTACTCTCGGGGCGGGCTGGTGATCAATAATGGTAGGTCACAAGCAGACAAACAAGACATCCTCATGATCGGTGGAGTCCCGGCTTTTGGTGTGTATCGACGTATTCCGTGTTTATTTTATTTATCCTTCACAACACTAACCGAAACGTAGGTAGCAGACATCTTGAAAAATAGGTCATCGGCTCGGTCTGCCCTAATAAGCATTGTTGCCAACTCCTCAGTAAGGAAAGTAGCTGTTGACTGTCCTACAAGTCGCTAGAAGTCGCAAAATGATGGCGTCACCTCATTTGCATAATCGGCCATGTGCATGTAATTGTGATGGACGCTGTAGGAGAGAGGAATGACGTAGTGGGAGAGACAAAAAGTGAGTAAAAAACACCCTTAATATGTTTAAAACTACAAATGAACTTCTGTCGATTTATTGTTTTTTTTATGTCACAATTCCAACCCTCCTCCTTTCCGGGCTTGTGACCAAAAAGTGACAAAAAAGAGACACTCTGGCAGAGACACTTTCTACTGAGACACTTTCTACTGAGACACTTTCTACTGAGACACTTTCTACTGAGACACTTTCTACTTAGTTTTTATACATTTACATCCCGCCCACTGCTGCGCGAGGACTGGGCTGCCTGTGAGTGCTTTGGGATAGAGATGGAGCCCACAGCAGCACCCGCTGCTCGTTGAGAAGAGTAAGAACGATAGGTGCTTTCACATCAGAGTCTCCAAAAGTCTCCAATAACACCAGAAAAAGTCACTAGATTTATCGCTAGTCACTTTTTTGAAAATGTGTCCCTAGAGGCCGGCCCGCCTGGTTGTTGTGCGGGATTATTTCTATGTAACCTTCGGCTCTGTGGTAGAGGTACGTGTTAGTGCCTAGTCGTGATTTTTTCCATTTTACTTTTTGATTCCCTGGTGTTGGGAACGTACTTTTGTGAGCACCCTGTGGTGCGTTGGTGCTATTAAAAGACGCACAGCATTGAACTCTGTCTCCTGCATTTGACTCCACACCCACGACACCCGGAGCATTACAGAATCCCGCACCTATCAGATTGAATGGAGTCAGCAGGAGCAGCAGCCAACCCTCTCCCATCAATGGAGGAACGGGTTCTCCACCACACCACCGTCCTCCATCGGATTGAACATTGAACTCTGTCTCCTGCATTTGACTCCACACCCACGACACCCGGAGCATTACAAGGGGTCTGAATAGTCGCTAAATATAGCAACAAAGTCGCTAAGTTGGCAACACTGCTAATAAGTTCCGTATGTCCATACATGGTAGTAAGTCATACCATAGATTGTAAGTCACCAATCAACAGCCAAGATACTCAGCTTTCCGCACACACCCTGCTTTTGCAGATAGAGGCTACCGTTCTCATACCAGACTGATTAGAATTTAAAAAATCAAATAGGGTCCCCAAATATGGGGACTTCACATTTAAGAGGTTAAACAAGAGTTCTCCAGCTGAATTTTGCCCGCGGGTGGTCCACCCCAAGTTTTCTGAACAAAAGAAAATAAAACTTTAAAAAATTATATATATTTTTTTAAATCGGCACATCTAGTTGATAATCCCTGTTTAATACACACACGCATATTTATTAACATACTGGATTCTTGGCATAGCTCTCTCTATATCTACTGCTGTACATATAAGTCTTAACGTATCTTGTGTAAATTAATCCAGTGCATACACTGTACGTATGACGGTCGGTGCCATTTAAGGTTAGGGTGGACAATTTCTTATTTTTCACGAACATGGCCTTATATCTATTGGAGCGTATTGGTCTGTCATTCATATTCCATTCACACTGCTCAATGTAACATTGACAGGTTTAGGCTACTTACATACGATTATGAGGTTGCTACAACCTAGCCTACAAATGAAAGTTTATTAGGTTGAAACACAAGCTGGAGTAATCAAGGTGACAGACATTCAATACCACCTTTAATAATCTTGCCTGCATCTAGCTGATCTAGGGTGTAATCATTAGGCTAGTCCAAAACGTTGAAAAAGGTTACATTTTACAACTAAAACAAGAGTCTCTGTTGGACAAATTCAAGTAGGTTCATCCCCATTTCATTCCATTTAAGAAACATTTTGCAACATAATTGGTGGAATGAATACACCGGCACACAGAGTTCACTTTCATACCACCCATACAAACAGCATCATCACGTCTACGTGCTCTCCTCCTCTCACATTTTCCTCTCACCCGTGGACTTCAGTGCACACACAACAGCTGTCTATAACCAGGTGAAAAAACCTCTCCAAGCCAAACCTTCATACAATAACTGCTACACACAGCCTACATTGTTGCCACCATATAAGCTAACGCCATAGTCAACATAGCTACTAGAACTAACACTATAGTAAATCCACAATCTAATCCATAAGTACAATCACACAGTAGTGTACAAAAAGCAATACAAATATAAAAAATGAAAGTTTACCTTGAATTGGAACAGTTGGAATAATAGAAAGCCTTAGCCAACTAGCTAACACACATTATATAAACAAAATTATGTGGACACAAATCAGTAGATTTGGCTATTTCAGCTACAAATGTTGCTGACAGGCATATTAAATCGGGCACACAGCCATGCACTCTCCATAGACAAACATTGGCAGTAGAATGGCCTTACTGAAGAGGTCAGTGACTTTAAACGTGACACCATCATAGGATGCCACCTTTCCAACAAGTCAGTTCGTTAAATTGCTGCACAGCTAGAGCTGCCCCGGGCAACTGTATTGTGAAGTGGAAACGTCTAGGAGCAACAACGTCTAGTGTGTAAAAATTGTCTGTCCTTGATTGCAAGACTCACTCTCGAGTTCCAAACTGCCTAGTCAGCACAAGAACTGTTCGTCTGGAGCTTCATGAAATTGGTTTCATGGCCGAGCTGCCGCACACAAGCCTAAGATCACATTGCCAAGCATCGGATGGAGTGGTGTAAACACTCACCGCCATTGGACTTTGGAGCAGTGGAAACGTGTTCTCTGGACTGATGAATCACGCTTCTCTATCTGGCAGTCTAACCGTGAAACCTTGTTTTTAGTGGATGTCATGAGAACACTTACTTGCCCGAATGCATAGTGCCAACTGTAAAGTTTGGTGGAGATGGAATAATGGTCTGGGGCTGTTTTTCATTGTTTGGACAAGGCCCCTTAGTTCCAGTGAGGGGAAATCTTAACGCTACATCATCAAATGAAATTCTAGATGATTCTGTGCTTCCAACTTTGTGGCAACCGTTTGGGGAAGGCCCTTTCCTGTTTCAGCATGACAATGCCCCATGCACAAAGCGAGGTCCATACAGAAATGGTTTGTCGAGATCAGTGTGGAAAATTTGACTGGCATGCAGAGCCATGACCACAACTCCAGCAAACATCTTTGGGATGAATTGAAATGCCGACTGCGAGCCAAGCTTAATCGCCCAACATATGCGCCCGACCTCAGTAATGCTTTTGTGGCTGAAAGGAAGCGAGTCTCTGCAGCAATGTTCCAACGTCTAGTGGAAAAACTTCTCAGAAGAGTGGAGGCTGTTATAGTAGCAAAGGGAGGATCAACTCCATATTAATGCCAATGACTTTGGAATGAGATATTCGACGAGTAGATGTCCACATACGTTTGGTCATGTAGTGTAAATATCATTCCTCTCTCTTTGAGTCAGGTTGTTCAGTAGGCTTAGCTGCATTAGCTTGTGTAAGTAAAATTTAAAAAAGATACAGCAAAATCTCTCACACACGCTCTGATGCTTCTTAATTTTTAAAGAAATGAATTTGTTCAAGCTGTTCAATTATAGTCTCTCTCCTTGAGTTAACTACTCAGCACATTGTATGCACTGCAGTGCTAGCTAGCTAACTTTAGCTTATGCTTTCCTTACTAGATTCATTATCTGATCCTTTGATTGGATGGACAACATGTCTGCTAATGCTGAAAGAGCTCTGATAGGTTGGAGGACATCCTCCAGAAGTCTTCATAATTACTGTGTAAGTCTATGGAAGGAGGTGAGAACCTCCTAGGTTTTGTATTGAAGTCAATGTACCAAGAGGAAGACAAAATATAGCTGTCCTCCGGCTACACCATGGCTGCTACCCTGCAGAGTGCAGTTGAGGCTACTGTAGAAGCCAGGGCTCACAAAAAAATGGACACATAATAAAATAAAATAAAATAAATCATTTATGTTTAGTCTCTATGTGTTTCCAAATGTTCCTTTAATTCGCAAGAAGCCGAGTGTACCTTACCGGAGAAAACATTGGCGCGAATGAAACAGCGCCCCTCTTTCTCTGTATGTGTAACCCATCGATCTGATGCTGCCTGGTCAAAAAGAGTATGACATTGTTGCCGCCGGTAGCATTGAATGCAAGGGCAGCCATTTAAACAATAGCCAATCATTGTTGAGCTAAAGTGAATGAGCTCAACTGTGAATGGTCTTGGCACACCAAAAAAAGTGTCAAGGGAAGCCAATTTGGATTTGGCTTCACGCCAATCACCTCACATGAAAAGCTAAATTAATTTACAAAAGTATATAATTGTCCCTTTCTGATCCAACCATAAATTCATATACATTGTGCCCCTGGCCTAAGAGGATGGAAGTTCAATGTAGTTAGCTAGATGTAGTAGGCTAATGTTTACTAGCTGGCCTGGCTTATCGTTGTCCATAAACGGAATTTAGGCTAGCTAGCAAACATTTTAGCCAGGTAACCTAAGACAACAAAAACTACAAGTGTGTACTGTCGGCAACATGAAAGAGAGGAGGATGTCATTAGCGTTTCTCTACACGTACGGTAAGTCAAAGTTTTTTTCTACTTGCACGCACGTACACACACACACACACACTGATTGGACAAAATTGTTTTTCGTATCTTTGAGTTGTCACTCTATTAGACTAAGCATAGGTGATTTGATGATGTTGAAATGTTGAAGTTGAAATAGTGTTGGAATAGTGTAGGCGGCTCCTGTTTTCTTTTCGACTTGCTGCAGCTCTCCGTGGTTCTAAATCAATGGTTGTTTTCTCGGCCTTACGCCTATATATCACAGTGGCAAGGCAAATTAACTAACATGTTATAGAGCAAGCAACGCAATTATCACAGCACATAGATTGGATTTGGGATTTTTTTAGTGATTTTACCCACCACTACTCACCACTACTGCTTTCATTGCAAATGTCACGACTTCTCCCGAAGTCGTTGCCTCTCCTTGTTCGGGCGGTGCTCACCGTTCGATGTCAACTATGCACACCTATGCATGACAGAATCTCTGACCAAATATATGAAGTCAGCAGGAGAGGACACTATGCCCATGGAGCTGGAGGAACGCGTTACGCCCTCGTCTCATGCCTCACCTGGAAAGCCCTGGAATGGGCCAGCGCTGTGTGTAGTAGGGAGGATGCGGCGCTGGACCATTTTGAGGAGTTCACCCGCCAATTCCGGATAGTATTCGATCACCCACCTGAAGGCAAAGCAGCGGGTGAGCTTCTCTATCATCTGAGGCAGGAGACGAGGAGTGCACAGGATTTTGCTTTGGAGTTTAGGACCTTGGCTACCGGCGCTGGATGGACCGACAGGGCCCTGATCGACCATTACCGTTGTAGTCTACGCGAGGACGTCCGTCGGGAGCTGGCCTGTAGAGACACCACCCTCACCTTCGACCAGCTGGTGGACATGTCCATCAAGCTGGACAACATGCTGGCTACTCGTGGACGTCTAGATCGGGGTCTGGTTGTTCCATCCTCCCGCACCCTCTCTCCCGAACCTATGGAATTGCGCAGGGAGACCGGAGGGGGTTCCCGCTCGAGCACCATTCAAGGTCGCAGAGAGCACACTGCTGGTCGGTGCCGGGTTGGTTCCTCTGGGAATAGAGAGGGCAGGCAGGGCATTCTGGCGTCACCCCAGGTGAGTAGGCACCATTCTCATCCAGAGCCCTCTGCTGCACTAATGTTTGTCTCTGTCTCTTTTCCTGATTTTTCACTGCATTCCCAGTATAAGGCGCTAGTAGATTCAGGTGCGGCTGGGAATTTCATTAATAAAAGTCTAGCTCATAGTTTAGGGATCCCTATTGTTCCTGTGGATATGCCTTTCCCTATTCATGCCTTAGATAGTCGACCATTAGGGTCAGGGTTTATCAGGGAGGTAACCACACCATTGTGTATGATAACGCAGGAGGGTCACAAGGAGAAGATTAGTCTTTTCCTTATTGATTCTCCTCCGTATTCTGTGGTGCTCGGCCTACCCTGGTTAGTTTGTCATAACCCCACTGTTTCTTGGCCACAGAGGGCTCTCACGGGGTGGTCGCAAGAATGCTCAGGTAGGTATTTAGGGGTTTCCGACCAGGTCTCCACCGTGCGCATTCCCCCCGAATATGCCGATTTGGCTCTCGCCTTCTGTAAAAGAAGGCGACTCAATTACCACCCCATCGATGGGGGATTGTGAGATAGATCTCCTGGTAGACGCTGCATATCCCAAGAGTCACGTGTATCCCCTGTCGCAAGCGGAGACGGAGGCTATGGAGACATATGTCTCTGAATCCCTGCATCAGGGGTTCATTCAGCCATCCATTTCACCCGTCTCTTGGAGTTTCTTTTTTGTGAAAAAAAAGGATGGCGGTTTACGCCCGTGCGTTGATTATCGAGGTCTTAATAAAATCACAGTGAAATATAGTTACCTCTGATCAATACGATTATTGAGTTAATGCACGGGGCACGTTTTTTCACAAAATTGGATCTCAGGAGTGCGTACAATCTGGTGCGTATTATGAAGGGTGATGAGTGGAAGACGGCATTTAGCACCACCTCAGGCCATTATGAGTACCTGGTCATGCCATATGGGTTGATGAATGCTCCATCAGTTTTCCAATCATTTGTAGCTGAGATCTTCAGGGACCTGCACGGGCAGGGTGTAGTGGTGTATATCGATGATATTCTGATATACTCTGCTACACGCGCCGAGCATGATGGAGCATGATCTATATGTCAAGTCTGAGAAATGCTTGTTTTTCCAACAATCCATCTCCTTCCTAGGGCATCGGATTTCCACTTCAGGAGTGGAGATAGATAGAGAGCGACCGCATTACAGCCGTGCATAATTGGCCGACTCCAACCACAGTAAAGGAGTTGCAGCGTTTTTTGGGGTTTTCCAATTACTACAGGAGGTTTATCCGGGGTTTTGGTCAGGTGGCAGCTCCCATTACCTCACTGCTAAAGGGGGGCCCGGTGCGCTTGAAGTGGTCGGCTGAGGCGAACAGGGCTTTTGAGCACCTGAAGACTCTGTTTACCTCGGTGCCTGTGCTGGCTCATCCGGATCCCTCTTTGCCATTCATAGTGGAGGTGGACGCATCCGAAGCTGGGATAGGAGCAGTGCTCTCTCAGCGTTCGGGTACGCCACTGAAGCTTCGCCCCTGTGCTTTCTTTCCTAAGAAGCTCAGCCCGGCGGAGCGAAACTATGATGTGGGGAACCGAGAGCTGTTAGCTGTCGTAGAAGCTTTGAAGGTGTGGAGGCATTGGCTTGAGGGGGCTAAACACCCTTTTCTCATCTGGACTGACCACCGCAATCTGGAGAGTATCCGGCAGGCGAAGAGATTGAATCCTCGCCAGGCAAGGTGGGCCATGTTTTTCACTCGTTTTGTGTTTACTCTTTCTTACAGACCAGGCTCCCAGAACGTTAAGGCAGACGCATTGTCTCGGCTGTATGACACAGAGGAGCGGTCCATGGATCCCACTCCCATACTCCCAGCTTCGTGTCTGGTGGCGCCTGTAGTGTGGGAGCTGGATGCGGACATTGAGCGGGCGTCACGTGCAGAGCCTTCTCCCCCTGAGTGTCCAGCTGGTCGTCTGTATGTTCTGTCTGCTCTCCGCGACCGATTGATATATTGGGCTCACACGTCACCCTCCTCTGGTCATCCTGGGATAGGTCGCACGATGCGCTGTCTTGACGGGAGATACTGGTGGCCCACTTTAGCTAAGGACGTGAGGATTTATGTTTCTTCCTACTCAGTGTGCTCCCAGTGCAAGGCTCCTGACACCTGCCCAGAGGTAAGCTACAACCTCTACCCGTTCCTCAACGGCCGTGGTCGCACCTGTCGGTGGATTTTTTGACTGATCTTCCACCTTCACAGGGTTACACCACGATCCTGGTCGTTGTGTATCGGTTTTCAAAGTCCTGTCGTCTCCTCCCTTTGCCGGTCTCCCTACGGTCTTACAAACTGCAGAGGCCCTGTTTACACACGTTTTCCGGCACTATGGGGTGCCTGAGGATATAGTGTCTGATCGGGGTCCCCAGTTCACATCAAGGGTCTGGAAGGTGTTCATGGAGCATCTAGGGATCTCGGTTTGTCTTACCTCAGGTTTTCACCCCAAGAGTAATGGGCAGGTGGAGAGAGTTAACCAGGATGTGGGTAAGTTTCTGCGGTCTTATTGCCAGGATCGGCCGGGGGAATGGGCGAAGTTCGTGCCCTGGGCAGAGATGGCTCAGAACTCGCTACGTCACTCCTCCACTAACCTTACTCCCTTTCAATGTGTATTAGGGTATCAGCCGGTTCTGGCTCCTTGGCATCAGAGCCAGACCAAGGCCCCTGCGGTGGACAATTGGTTTCGGCACGCTGAGGAGACCTGGGAGGCAGCCAACGTCCACCTTCAGCGTGCCATAAGGCGCCAGAAAATTGGCGCAGACCGTCGCCGCAGTGAGGCCCCAGTGTTCGCACCAGGGGACAGGGTCTGGCTCTCGACCCGAAACCTGCCCCTTCGCCTGCTCTGCCGGAAGCTGGGTCCGCGGTTTGTGGGGCCGTTTAAAGTCCTGAGGAGAGTGAACGAGGTATGTTATAGGTTACAACTACCCACTCATTACCGTATATTAACCCCTCGTTCCATGTGTCTCTCCTCAGGCCGATGGTGGCTGGCCCGCTCCAGGAGGCTGAAGTGCGTAATGTTCCTCTGCCTCCTCTAGACATCGAGGGGGTTCCGGCGTACTCTGTTCGATCCATTTTGGATTCGAGACGTCGGACGAGGGGCCTTCAGTACCTTGTGGACTGGGAGGGGTACGGGCCGGAGGAGAGATGCTGGGTTCCGGTGGAGGACGTGTTAGATCCTTCCATGTTATCAGAATTCCACCGTCTCCATCCGGATCGCCCTGCACCTCGCCCTCCGGGTCGTCCCCGAGGCTGGTGTCGACGTGCAGCTGGAGCCCCGCGTCAGGGGGGTGGGGTATGCTGTCACGGTACTGGTACTGCCTCTCCTTGTTTGGGCGGTGCTCACCGTTCGACGTCACCGGTCTTCTAGCCATCATTGATCCTTTTTTCATTTTCCATTGGTTTTGTCTTGTCTTCCCACACACCTGTTTTCTATCCCATTCATTACCTGTTGTGTATTTAACCCTCTGTTTCCCCTCATGTCTTTGTCAGAGATTGTTTTATTGTCAGTGTAGTGTGATTGTTGTATAGGTGCGCGTCTGGTCCTCGTACCCATGTTTGTTTGTTTATGTACGTTTAGTGTTATGGAGCATACTCCGTGGACTTCATTAAAAGACTCCATTTTACACTCCATTTGACTCTCCTGCGCCTGACTTCCCTGCCACCTATTACACCTATGCATGACAGCAAATGTTTTTTTAATCAGTTATTTGGTGATGTGACTATATTTAATATAGTTGTATGTAAAAAGGATCCCTTTTTTAATGTTTCACAATTTTTATTTGTGTGAAATTCACTGAGCAGGATGGTCTCCCCTTCTTCCTCTGAGGAGCCTCCACTGGTATAGATTGGATTTGGATTACTGTTACAGTGCTATTTGTGCTGTTAATTGGATTGATCCCGAACTTGATTTCTTGTTGTGTTATTTATGTATGTATTTTTTATAAACTATTTACAAATCAGTTATATATACTTTATTTTATCTGGAATTATTAGAAAGTGTTACCATATTCTCACATAACTATCACCAAACCATAAATATTTATTTCAATACCATTTTGGTATTTGTTTGTTGTTGTATAGAAATCCTGCAATCAGACCAAAATAGCACTCCTGCTGTATCTTCAGTCAACTGAAGTGTACACGCGAAAAGGTAAGGGGCTCCAGCTGCAGTGTGAGTCTTTCAAGTGTTTCTATCCCCACATCCTATGTGACGAGGAGTCTCCATTTTCAAGGATAAATCTCGATTTTAAATGATTATACAAACTGAGATGCAGGCAAAGCTTCAGCACAGGCTCGGCCCAATCAGCCAGCCAGCTAGGGCTAGGGCTGCTATCTGAATAAAATATTAGAGGAAATGTTAAATACTGTTGACCTTTAGTTAGGTGCACGGTGGTGGGGGGGGAGGCCTGCCTCCTGCACTCTTATCTTAGAGAGAAATATCCTCAACCTCACTCATAACCTTATCTTAGAGAGAAATAATAGACTATTGACTGGCTGTCTTTAGCCATCCTGTAGGCCTGGGAGTGGGGCTGGAGCTATGGCTGCATGGGGCTGGGGTCGGGTTGGGCGAGTCCCCTGTGTTCACTGCCTGCAATGCCCTATTCTCTGTTTGCCCATGTCTTCCATTCTCTGGGTCTCAGATGAGTCAGAGGCCATAGGTCTTCCCTCTACATAGTCTCTCTCTTTGTCAGAATCTGGAGGTGTGCCCTCTCTACACAGACTCACTCAGTCTTTCTGTCTCTCTCTTTGTCATCTGATTGGATTACTGTCAGGGTTCAAAGGTCATATGTAGTATTTACAGGAAGAGTTGAGTGACCGATCAGAGAGAGATAGAGACTTTTAATTATTCAAGAATTCGGTGACAAAGCTGCCAATTCCCACGCTATGGGTGTGGCACAGGTAACTAATAAAATGTGTTGAAAGGTGAAGGAAAGAAGCTGTAGTGCCTCACAGCTGACATGTTTACAATGTACTGCAGCACAGTCTGTCATTTGACAGAGCATCAATTAAAACTTTATTTATTGTGTGGAGATCCTTAGAAAACACTGTCTTGTTCAGTTTAGTTGCCATTATTTATATTGTACAGAGTGGTGATCCTTGAAGTCAAAATGTATGTTCTAGATTGCTCAGTATTCAAACCAGTTACCGCTCTGGTTAAACAGCTATAAAGACTTGTGATGGATGTAAAATGACCGCCACATCGTCATCATCATCTTCATGACTTACATATTGCCATTCATTCGTGTATTTGACAGCTGCAAACAACATACAACTCTGCATTGCTAATAGCCATTTAAGTATTGACATTATTGGGTGAGATGCAAGGCCCAGGGATTATAGTGCTGTTTTCCAAATCCTGATTAGTTGATTTCTGAAGAAAAAGATCCCGTAAACGGAGTTCGTCAGAGACTGGGCTCTCCACCTGCCGCTCTGTAGCAATATGGGCTGGTACAAAATGGTCCCCTATGGGCGCTGGTCAAACGTGGTACATACCTAGGGAATAGAGTGCCATTTGGGATGCAACCCTGGTCTTCCTGTATTCTCCAACAATGACTGAGACTTTAATAACCTAGAGTAGGAAAATAGAATAGATCTGGGGCTCTCATAGAACATGCTAATTTTGATTCCTTTCCAAAGAACTTGGGGGCACGGAAGTGTGTGTGTGTGTGTGTGTGTGTGTGTGTGTGTGTGTGTGTGTGTGTGTGTGTGTGTGTGTGTGTGTGTGTGTGTGTGTGTGTGTGTGTGTGTGTGTGTGTGTGTGTGTGTGTGTGTGTGTGCGCACGCATGTGAAAGGTCTGCAATGTATTGTATTATCTATGCTAAAGAGGGGAAGTCTCTCTGAGATGTTATGGCTTCATATGGCTATTTTGAATAAATAAGTCATCAAAATGGGACAGGAGTGATTCCTGATTTCATCATTGCCAATTGAAAAGGAGAGCCCCCTCCCTGTCAAACACCTCCCCCCATGTCACACTCTATGACAGGTCAAGAAGACACACGTGTCAGAGAGTGAGACTGTTCACATTGGAGTGTTTGTGTTATGGACGTCGTCGTGGAAATGACCGGACCAAGGTTCAGCGTGGTGGGCGTACATTTTCCTTTATTTATATAAATGTCACCAACAAAACAAGAAACAAAGCCACGACCGTGAAGCTTACTAGGACTATAGTGCCACTAACAAAGTCAACTACCCACAAAATACAAAGGAAAAAAGGCTGCCTAAGTATGATTACCAATCAGAGACAACGATAGACTGTCTCTGATTGAGAACCATACCCGGCCAAAACATAGAAACAGAAAACATAGAAATAAAGAAACTAGAATGCCCACCCAAGTCACACCCTGGCCTACCCAAAATAGAGAGTAAAAGCCTCTCTATGGCAGAGACAGTTTGGACTGCATCACTACTAGAATAACGTCAAATTGGAGGTAGAGACACTTCTAGAAACCCACTGAGGCTATTCTCAAAGTGGCTCTGACCATTGCAGCACAATGACTCTGCAACTGTACCCGGTAACATATCGCACTTGCGTAGCACTCAACATAATACTCTATAAGTCACCATGAAAATGCGTCAAAATATATGTAGTTGAAATGACAGCTGATTTAGTCCAATGTTTAGGATAGGCTAAATCCTTTGTTTCCTGGTGCACTGACATTGTGTCTGACGGTGGGTGTTGCAGTAACTTTAACACCAACCTTTAACAACATAATGAAAAGTTACACCTTTCTGTTGTAAGTTACATGTCGGAGGAAATCCCAAAGAGGGAGTGTTAGAAAATACTCTTGATTTTAGTGTTGTCCACAGTGCAAATGTTGCTCATAGTTCTATTGTCTTGTACTTTCCTCTTGTCTGTTCTGTGTTTCTGCTCGTAGAATTTTAAGAATAGTACCACAACCTTATCTGAGAGATGTTTGCCTGTAATACATATGTTTTCTATTCTGCGTTTTCTATGACACTGTAATCTAGTGGACAAACACAGAACTTCCTCCGGGTGATCTTGTTAAGTCTTTATGGTAAGAGTGAACATTTGCACGCCCAATTTTTCCGTTTTTGATTTGTTAAAAAAGTTTGAAATATCCAATAAATGTCGTTCCACTTCATGATTGTGTCCCACTTGTTGTTGATTCTTCACAAAAAAATACAGTTTTATATCTTTATGTTTGAAGCCTGAAATGTGGCAAAAGGTCGCAAAGTTCAAGGGGGCCGAATACTTTCGCAAGGCACTGTACTTTTTAGAGTTGGAGCTAGCCATGAAAATATTTACAAAAAAATAGTCTGTTGGCACACGTTTTCACCACTTCTCTATAAACGTTTTAAAGGATGCATACATATGGCATCTTTGGGCCATTTTTATTGTCTTCCAGACAGATAATACTTATGATAACAGTACTCTGAAGACCTTAACATTGGTCATATTGAGGTCATTTGACCAAAATGGGGGACTTTGTGATTGAGACACCAAATTTCATATTGTTGTAACAGTAGGCCTACCATTGAAAATAACCTCATACTGGGTTACTGACCACAATAGATTTAATTAATAAGAAGACGTGTTGATTATTTGGCCTTGATGTCACACCCTGATCTGCTTCACCTGTCTTTGTGCTTGTCTCCACCCCCCTCCAGGTGTTGCCCATCTTCCCATTATCCCCTGTGTATTTACACCTGTGTTTGTCTGTTGCCAGTTCGTATTGTCTTACCAGCATTCTTTCCCGGCTTCCTGTTGCTCTAGTTCTGTTTCCTAGTTTTTCCCGCTTCTGACCATTCTGCTTGCCCATTCTGCTTGCCTGCCATCCTCTACCTGCCTGACTCTGACCTCATTACAAAACCTCTGCCTGCTCTGACCCCAGAGACTGCCTTCCCTCCTGTACCTGCCTGACTCTGACCTGATAACGAGCCTCTGCCCTTTGCCTGTCCCGTGTTTCTAATAATTCATCTGAGAACTGTAGTATCTGCCTCCCTTGTCTGCATTTGAGTCATATCCTGAGTCGTGATACTTGCGGGGAGCACATCACATGGAAGAAAACATCACGCTGCAGGAAGGGGTGTTGGAAGTGCTGCAGATACATTTAAATGCATTTGCCAAATGACAGTGTATTAAAAGTACAATAATGTATACCAAAAAATATTACCAATTCAAAAATATTACCAATTCAAATTTAAGATCTTAAATATAATATAAATATAGTATAATTACAGTTCAAGACACTGATTTAAATGTGTACTTTGAATTCATTTTTTTCAGTCTTTAAATATACCTCAAATATACTATCAACCTTTTAATACACTTATTAAACGTGTGTTTTAAATTCATTGCTTTACATTTTTAAGTATACCATGATGTAAAAAAACAAACGCAACATTCGACAATTTCAAAGATTGTTACTGAGTACAGTTCATATATGGAAATCAGTCAAAAATGGGCCTCACAATGGGCCTCAGGATCTCATCACGGTATTTCAGCATTCAAATTGCCATAGATAAAATGCAATTGTTTTTGTTGTCCGTAGCTTATGCCTGCCCATACCATAACCACATCGCCACCATCGGGCACTTTTTTCACAACGTTGACATCAGCAAACCGCTCGCCCACAAGACTGCGGTTGTTAGCCTAGTTGGATGTACTGCCAACTTCTCTAAAACTATGTTGTAGGTGGCGTATGATAGAGAAATTAACATTCAATACTCTGGCAACACATCTGGTGGACATTCCTTCAGTAAGCTTGCCAATTTCAGCTCCCTCAAAACTTGAGACCTCTGTGGCATTGTATTGTGTGACAAAACTGCACATTTTAGAGTTGTCTTTTATTGTCCCCAGCATAAGGTGCACCTGTGTAAATATCATGATGTTTAATCAGCTTCTTGACATGCCACAGCTGTCAGGTGGATAGATTACAATGGAGACATGCTCACTAACAAGGATGTAGAAAAATATGTGCACAAAATTTGAGAGAAATAAGATTTTGTGGGTATGAAACATTTCTGGGAACTTTTATTTCAGCTTATGAAACAAGGGACCAACACTGTATGTGCTGCGATTATATTTTTGTTCAGTGAATATGTTCACTATCATTACTCTTAAACACACTCATTAAAAGTGTACTCCGATTTCATACGAATATCCCATCACAACGGGACCAAGCAGCGTGCCTGGGAGGAGATGACATCCTGGTCTTTGGAGGAGATCAGGGAGAGAATATCCTGGACTTGGGAAGAAATAATGGCAGGAGACAAGAAGCAGGCGGAAGCAGCGAAGGAGGGACAACGACGAAGTCGGGGAGGAAGACCACAGAAACCCCAATATTTTTTGGGGGGGGGGCACATTGAGCAGCCGGCAGAGCCGAGGAGTGAAACTGAGCCAGTCTGGGAGAAGAGGGAGAATTTGGAGGAGAGAGAAATGGGAGAGTTGTTGAGTTGAGTGGTGGAGGATGCACGGTATTTGCCCTAAGGAACGTGTTGTCAGTTTGGTGCCAACTGAGTCAGCTCCCCGTACTTGTCCTGAGAAGTATGTCAAAGTTCCGGAAACAATTGATGCCGGCTGTAGACACCAGGTCTCCAGTGCGCCTTCACAGCCCAGTATGTCCTTTGCCAGCTCCTCGCACCGGCCGTGCGAAGTGTGTTAAAGTTCCAGAACAATTGATGCCGGCTAGACACCAGGTTTCCAGTGTGCCTGCTCCTCTCACTCTCCCTCAAGTGCGGTTTCCCAGTCTGGTGCGTCCTGTGCCTGCTCCTCGCACTCTCCTTGAAGTGCGCCTCCCCAGTCCAGTACGTCCTGTGCCTGCTCCTCGCACTCTCCTTGAAGTGCGCCTCCCCAGTCCAGTGCGTCCTGTGCCTGCTCCTCGCACTCTCCTTGAAGAGCGCCTCCCCAGTCCAGTACGTCCTGTGCCTGCTCCTCGCGCTCGCCCTGAGGTGCGTGTCACCAGCCCGTTACCACCAGTGCTGGCCCCAGGCACCAGGCTTCCTGCGACGATCCCCAGTCTAGAGCTTCCGGCGACTGTTCCCAGCCCAGAGCTTCCATTGACAGTTCCGAGTCCAGAGCCTCCGACGACAGTTCCTAGTCCAGAGCTTCCGGCGACATTTAACAGTCCAGAACCTCCTGAGACGGTCCACGGTCCCCTACGCCGATGCCCAGACTAAGCACGGCGTCCAGCTCCAAGGCCAGAGTCTTCTTCCATGCATGGCGTTCTGCCCCACTTCATGGTGGGAGCTTTCCCTTGCGCCTAGGTCCAGTCCAGGCACAGTGTTCAGCCTGGGTCCATGGCTGGATACGCAGGATGAGCGGGGGGGGGTACTGTCACGTCCTGACCATAGAGTGCCTATATTTTTTTTAGGTTAGTAGGTTAGGACGTGACTGGAGGTTTAGTCTAGTTTATTATTTCTATGTGGGTTTCTAGGTTTATTTTCTATGTTTGTGTATGATTCCCACATATGCTCTCTCTAATTCTCTCTTTCTTTCTCTCTCTCGGAGGACCTGAGCCCTAGGACCATGCCCCAGGACTACCTGACATGATGACTCCTTGCTGTCCCCAGTCCACCTGGCCGTGCTGCTGCTCCAGTTTCAACTGTTCTGCCTTATTATTATTCGACCATGCTGGTCATTTATGAACATTTTAACATCTTGGCCATGTTCTCCACCCGGCACAGCCAGAAGAGGACTGGCCACCCCACATAGCCTGGTTCCTCTCTAGGTTTCTTCCTAGGTTTTGACCTTTCTAGGGAGTTTTTCCTAGCCACTGTGCTTCTACACCTGCATTGCTTGCTGTTTGGGGTTTTAGGCTGGGTTTCTGTACAGCACTTTGAGATATCAGCTGATGTACGAAGGGCTATATAAATAATTTTGATTTGATTTGATTTGATTCCCAATTAGAGGCAGCTAGTAATCGCTGTCTCTAATTGGGGATCCTACTTAAGTTGCGTATTTTCCACCTGTGGGTTATGGGATATTGTTTGAATGTATGTGTTTTTGAGTTTGTGCACATAGCTTATCTGTAGTCACGGTTCGTGGTAAGTTTATTGTTTATTGTTTTTGTCATTGCTTAGTTTCACTTTAATTAAAATATGTGGAACTCAACATACTCTGTGCCTTGGTCCGACCATCATTATTACGATCAACGTGACACAAAATAGCTAAAGGACTACAAAGTCAAGGTATTGGAGTGGCCATCACAAAGCCCTGACCTCAATCCTATAGAATATTTGTGGGCAGAACTGAAAAAGTGTGTGAAAGCAAGGAGGCCTACAAACCTGACTCAGTTACAACAGCTCTGTCAGGAGGAATGGGCCAAAATTCACCCAATTTATCGTGGGAAGCTTGTGGAAGGCTACCTGAAATGTTTTACCAAAGTTAAGCAATTTTAAGGCAATGATACCAAATACTAATTGAGTGTATTTAAACTTCTGACCCACTGGGAATATGATGAAAGAAATAAAAGCTGAAATAAATAATTCTGAGATTTCACATTCTTAATATAAATAAAATTCAAATAAAGTGGAAGGGTACCAAAACATTTCTGCAGCATTGAAGGTCCCCAGGAACACAGTGGCCACCATCATTATTAAATGGAAGAAGTTTGGAAACACCAAGAGTCTTCCTAGAGCTGGCCGCCCGGCCAAACTAAGCAATCGGGGGAGAAGGGCCTTTGTCAGGGAGGTGACCAACAGCCTGTTGGTTCCTCTGCGGAGATGGGAGAAACTTCCAGAAGGACAACCATCTCTGCAGCACTCCACCAATCAGGACTTTGTGGTAAAGTTGCCAGACGGAAGCCACTCCTCAGTAAAATGCACATGATGGACCACTTGGAGTTTGCCAAAAGGCACCTAAAGCCCTCTGAGACCATGAGAAACAAGATTATCTGGTCTGATGAAAGCCCGGACTTGAACCCGATCGAACATCTCTGGAGAGACCTGAAAATAGCTGTGTAGCGACGCTCCACATCCAACCTGAAAGAGCTTGAGAGGATCTGCAGAGAAGAATGAGAGAAACTACCCAAATACATGTGTACCATGCTTGTATGGTCAAACACAAGAAGACTCGAGGCTGTAATCGCTACCAAAAGGTGCTTCAACAAAGTCCTAAGTAAAGGGTCTGAATACTTATGTAAATGTTGATATTTCCGTTTTTAATAAATTCCACAAACCTATTTTTGAATTGTCATTATGGGGTATTGTGTGTAGATTGATGAGTGAGACAAAAACAATGTCATCCATTGGAGAATAAGGCTGTAACGTAGCAAAATGTGTAAAAAGTCAAGTGGTCTGAATACTTTCCAAATGCACTGTATATTTTATTTGCTCTTTATATAGTTTACTAAAAACACACTTAAGTACAAAAAAGTGTCCCAATTTAGATGATTTGAAATGTATTTAAAATTGTTCTTATTTAAGATAATTTTAAATATACTTAAGTATATTTATCACAGATATATTTAAGCATGTCTAATTAGATTTTTTTCCTGCTTGGGTAGGCAGCATATGAAAGCCCAATGGGAGCGCATGTGGCCATCATTTGCTTGTGAGTGTTGTCTAGCTGGAGTGCGATGGTATGGCCTATGGCACAATTAGACTATAAATCAGTGTTTGGGATTACCAGTAGCCTCATAAAAATATGATTAAAAAATATATATATCAATAGAATCATTACATATTTATTAATGTAGGTGCTTCTTAACTGAGTTGAGGTTGACATATCACACCCGTTCTTATCCCTAACCATACTTACATCAAAGCATTTGGTCTCAAGGTAAAAGAGTGATGCAACTTTAATTTTACCACATAGATCTATAAGCTTGATGAGATGCCTACCCATGTCAGAGAAGCAAACTCGGTCTCAACCTTTAAGTCTTTACTGAAGACTCATCTCTTCAGTGGGTCATATGATTGAGTGTAGTCTGGCCCAGGAGTGGGAGGGTGAACGGAAAGGCTCTGGAGCAACGGACCGCCCTTGCTGTCTCTGCCTGGCCGGTTCCCCTCTTTCCACTGGGATCCTCTGCCTCTAACCCTATTACAGGGGCTGAGTCACTGGCTTACTGGGGCTCTCTCATGCCGTCCCTGCAGGGGGTACGTCACCTGAGTGGGTTGATTCACTGTTGTGGTCATCCTGTCTGGGTTGGCGCCCCCACTTGGGCTGTGCCGTGGCGGAGATCTTTGTGGGCTATACTCAGCCTTGTCTCAGGATGGTAAGTTGGTGGTTGAAGATATCCCTCTAGTGGTGTGGGGGCTGTGCTTTGGCAAAGTGGGTGGGGTTATATCCTTCCTGTTTGGCCCTGTCCGGGGGTGTCCTCGGATGGGGCCACAGTGACTCCTGTCCCCTCCTGTCTCAGCCTCCAGTATTTATGCTGCAGTAGTTTGTGTCGGGGGGCTAGGGTCAGTTTGTCCTAATTCGGTGTCCTGTGTGAATCTAAGTGTGCGTTCTCTAATTCTCTCCTTCTTTCTTTCTCTCTCTCGGAGGACCTGAGCCCTAGTACCATGCCCCAGGACTACCTGACATGATGACTCCTTGCTGTCCCCAGTCCACCTGGCCATGCTGCTGCTCCAGTTTCAACTGACCTGAGCCCTAGGACCATGCCCCAGGACTACCTGACATGATGACTCCTTGCTGTCCCCAGTCCACCTGGCCATGCTGCTGCTCCAGTTTCAACTGTTCTGCCTTGTTATTATTCGACCATGCTGGTCATTTATGAACATTTGAACATCTTGGCCATGTTCTGTTATAATCTCCACCCGGCCCAGCCAGAAGAGGACGGGCCACCCCACATATGCTCTCTCTAATTCTCTCTTTCTTTCTTTCTCTCTCTCTCTCGGAGGACCTGAGCCCTAGGACCGTGCCCCAGGACTACCTGACATGATGACTCCTTGCTGTCCCCAGTCCACCTGGCCATGCTGCTGCTCCAGTTTCAACTGTTCTGCCTTGTTATTATTCAACCATGCTGGTCATTTATGAACATTTGAACATCTTGGCCATGTTCTGTTATAATCTCCACCCGGCCCAGCCAGAAGAGGACGGGCCACCCTACATATGCTCTCTCTAATTCTCTCTTTCTTTCTTTCTCTCTCTCGGAGGACCTGAGCCCTAGGACCGTGCCCCAGGACTACCTGATATGATGACTCCTTGCTGTCCCCAGTCCACCTGGCCATGCTGCTGCTCCAGTTTCAACTGTTCTGCCTTGTTATTATTCGACCATGCTGGTCATTTATGAACATTTGAACATCTTGGCCATGTTCTGTTATAATCTCCACCCGGCACAGCCAGAAGAGGACTGGCCACCCCACATAGCCTGGTTCCTCTCTAGATTTCTTCCTAGGTTTTGGCCTTTCTAGGGAGTTTTTCCTAGCCACCGTGCTTCTACACCTGCATTGCTTGCTGTTTGGGGTTTTAGGCTGGGTTTCTGTACAGCACTTTGAGATATCAGCTGATGTACGAAGGGCTATATAAATACATTTGATTTGATTTGATTTGATTTGATGAGATACCACTTACACTCAAAACACCAAGAAATACATTTGTTCATAGAGTATTTGTAGAGCCCTGGGTGTGTGTTCCCTGAATCCCAGTGAGACAGGGGTCTTCATACACACGACTCGCCTCTACAAATAATCAAGCTACCCACTCTAAAGTAATCAATATAAATAAATACATGTAAATAACCACGTCTAAAAGTTGTATGACGCAAAACCTTGATGTGTGATGGGGGTGATGTCTGATGTCACGATGACAGGGGCTTGTGGGTAGAGGTAGAGAGGGGGGTGAGAGAGTGGTCCTGTGACATCATTCTACCTCTTATATACTGAGGGAATGAAGCCCACTGCTCTTCACTTTTACATTCACTAAAGCCAAGGGGACACAGGCAGAGACTGTCACTGACAGGACGAAGAGAAGACAAGGACAAAGCAGATTGAGTACATTCCTACTCCACCTCCCACTTCTCTGTTTCTCTCTCGCTTTCTGCATTTGACCCCTTAACCCTATGGACTTGGGTCCTGCTTAGCTCGGGTGGATTCAGAGCGTGGGATTTGTACGAAGATGCAGGCACAGCTGGCTTGTGTGCTTCTCCTCTGTTTGCCGTGTGGCGTGTTATGTTCAGGTAAGCACGGGTATCCTTTCACATCCTCTCCTTTTGATGTTAATCCATTTGCAACCCTTACTGGGTATTATTTTTGTTGCACTGTCAACTGATTCAGTTCGATGTTTACCTTGAAAGAACAGGACATGGTCTCAGAGACCAGGGACTAACTGAATGACTCTCATCGGGAACGTACTCTTGCAACAGGTGGATTTCACCACGCACACTTGAGTTATCTTCCATTGTTTACCTAGGTGTTTATCTTATCTATACCTCCATTGTTTACCTAGGTGTTTATCTTATCTATTCACATCCAGTGATTACCCACATATTCCTATCAAGAAGGCATAACTGCTCTGAGGTTGTTGTGCAAAGTTCTCGTAGGGTAGACCTGCAGCGCTACGGGGTGTGTGCGTACCTCTGTTCTAGCACAGCACAATGTATCCATCTAATTGTTGAATCAATGCCCTACCCTCGGTGACTCAGGGGTTTTAGTGCCGGGGCAGCCAACTGAAGCGCTCCAGGACGTCACACTGTTCGGTTGAGCTTATTAAGCACATAGCTCCGTCAGAGAAACAAACTGTTACATAGATGTTGCTGTGGGATGGGGGTGTTGGAAAGGGGTGAATCGATCTAGCTGCGCCCCAAAAAGCCTTGACTCCCTGGCTTAAGGAGCAAAAGGGATTTGATTCAACATCAAGTTCAACATCTAATCAACATTAAGTTAAACATCTAAGCAAGATTAGTTTCATCTGATCTCTGTGACACGCTCAAAAATGGAATGTAAAAAAAAGTATTAAGTCTAGCAAGGCTTTGAGCTGTTTTTGCTTGAGCTTTATGGTACCCTTTGCCGAGATTTCATGGGGCACAATGGATCAGGCTCCAACAGAACATGAATAGTCTTTAAAGCAGCTCGTTAGGAATAGTCTATGAGGGCTAAATTGGCACCAAACAGATCAATTAAGTTGGATATATCTGTTTTAGACTATGCTAGAAAAACCCAGGTGATAGAAACCACGTTTTTACTGAAATGGTTACATCAGAATTGGAGCTGTATTTTTGTATTATTATGTACCTACCTGTATAATGCCTTTATACCCGTACTACGATAAACCTGTATTATAACTCTTGTTTTGTGTCTATCTGATAGATGTTGACCAGGAACAGCGGGCAATAGAGGAGGAGCTGTTGAACAGTCTCTTCACTTCAAAGGTACTGCGCTGCTTCCTCTGTGCACCTGTCAGATCTGAGGTGTGTGTGTGTGTGTGTGTGTGTGTGTGTGTGTGTGTGTGTGTGTGTGTGTGTGTGTGTGTGTGTGTGTGTGTGTGTGTGTGTGTGTGTGTGTGTGTGTGTGTGTGTGTGTGTGTGTGTGTGTGTGTGTGTGTGTGTGTGTGTGTGTGTGCGCGTGCGTCCGTGCACACAGTTAGTGCCCCCGTAGTGCAGGTGCTCTTTTATGGAGCCTGGATATGTCCGCTTTCTCTCTTGTTCGTTTTTGTTTCAATTGAATTGGCTCATCATGGATTCTATTTGTTCATAGTTTCACAGGTTTCTGGGTTAGTGTTAAGATATATGGTCTTTGAGATGAACATAATGTTCCATCTAGAACCATCAATAAAGCTTTCAAAATCACATCATCACTTTTCAACTCACACATGCATACACACACGCACAAGAATGATAAAGGGTTGAAAATGAAATAATTTAGGTATAACATAATTGCTTTTTATTTTTATATATGACCATTAATCGTGCCAGATACTCCGTAGACAGGCAAGAGGAAATGAAGAAGATAGAACTGGATCTAGTGGAGTCTGGAGACTGATTACCTGAGTTAATAGCATTCAGATGGTCCTGACAGCAACATAGTGCCGCGCGGCCAAAACACACACATGCACACAGACACACACATTCTCGTGCACACACACACACACACACACACACACACACACACACACACACACACACACACACACACACACACACACACACACACACACACACACACACACACACACACACACACACACACACACACACACACACACACACACACACACGTTTGCACATGAGCACGCAACACACACGCATGCGTGACACGCACACAAACGCATACGCTCTCTCAATCCCTACTCCCTCCTCCCCACTCTGTCTGATAAATGAATGGAGATGAGAGGGACACACTGAGACACGACTATGACAAATAAGCTCTGTGATTTATCGCTTACAATGTTCCAAGGGTTCCTTGGGGGGCTGATTGTAATCATAAGTCACCAGATGACTGATAGAGTGCTCTCGATTAGAAGACACCGGAGAGGCAGTGTTGTGGTAGACACTTGTGGCTTTTCCTTTTTTCTTTTACACACAGATTATAAACATACGTGGTTAGGTGGGGGATCCGTTTCCTAATGTTGGAATAGGTTGACTGTTGTTTCAATGACACTTGTTTGCAGGCTGTGAAACAACAGCTTTGTTACTTCGTGAATCATCTGTCAGGTCAATTTATAACTGCTGCATGGAAATGCATATGCCGACACTGTCACGCCCTGACTTTAGTTATCTATGTTTTATGTATTATTTTGGTCAGGTCAGGGTGTGACGAGGGTGGTTATGTGTGTTTTTATCCTGTCTATGGTTTTTACTATGTCTATGGGGTTTTTGTATGTCTAGGTAATGTAGGTCTATGGTGGCCTGAATTGGTTATCAATCAGAGGCAGCTGTTTATAGTTGTCTCTGATTGGGGATCCTATTTTAGGTTGCCATTTTTCCATTTTGGTTTTGTGGGTTATTGTCTATGTGTAGTTGCATGTCTTTGTTTAATTAAAAGAAGAATGTATTCTTATCACGCTGCGCCTTGGTCTCCTCGTTCTGACGAACGTGACAGAATAACCCACCAAACCAGGACCAAGCAGCGTGAAAAGGAGGAACAGCGCTTCATGGGGAAATGGACCTGGCTCCCCCGTCCTAAGGAGGAGATAGAGGCAGCGAAAGCAGAACGGTGATACTACGAGGAGAAATACAGGAGAATATATGAACGTTGACGATATGAAGGTACAAGGCTAGCACGAAAGCCCGAGAGGCAGCCCCAAGAATTGTTTGGGGGAGGCACACGAGGAGATTGAATCAGTCAGGTCGGAGACAACTCCTCGTGCTTACTGTGGGGAGAGTGTTACTGGTCAGGCACCGTGTTATGCGATAGAGCGCACGTGTCTCCAGTGCACTATTCTAGCCCAGTGTGCTCTATTACAGCTCCTCACATTGGCCGGGCTAGAATGGGCATCCAGCCAGGAAGGAGGGTGCCAGCTCAGCGCTCCTGGTCTCCAGTATACTTATTTGGGCCGGGATATCCTGCGCTGGCTCTGCGTGCTGTGTCTCCGGTGAGTCTGCACAGCCCAGTGCTTCCTGTGCCAGTGCCCCGCATTTGCAGGGCGAAAATAAACATCCATCCAGACCTCCAGTGCGCCTCCACAGTTCAGTACATCCTGTTCCCCCTCCCCCGCACTCGCCCTGAGGCCTACAGTGCGCCTCGCCAGTCCAGTACGCCCTGTTCCTGCTCCTTGCACTCGCACTGAGGTGCGTGTCCCCAGCCCGGTACCACCAGTGCCGGCACCATGCACCAGGCCTACTGTGTGCCTCAGCAGTCCAGAGCGTCCGGCGACAGTACCCAGTCCGAAACCTCCAACGATGGGCCATGGTCCGGAGCCTCCAGCGACGGTCCACGGCCCGGGGTCTCCAGCGACGGTCCCCAGCCCGGGGTCTCCAGCGGGGTCTCCAGCGACGGTCCCCAGCCCGGGGTCTCCAGCGAGGGTCCCCAGCCCGGGGCCTACGGTGAGGATCCTCAGTCCAGAGCCTCCGGCGATGATCCACGGGTCAGTGCTACAAGAGCGGGCTCAATGTAAGGAAGGGGGGCAGCGTCCAGAACCAGAGCCTCCACCGAGGGTAGACACCCACCCGGACCCTCCCCTATAAGTTCAAGTTTGCGGTCGGGAGTCCGCACCTTGGGGGTGTTTGTGTGTTTTTGTCCTGTCTAGGGTTTTTGTATGTCTATGGTGGCCTGAATTGGTTCCCAATCAGAGGCAACTGTTTATCGTTGTCTCTGATTGGGGATCCTACTTAGGTTGCCATTTTCCATTTTGGTTTATGTGGGTTATTGTCTATGTGTAGTTGCCTGTCAGCACTCCGTTATTGTAGCTTCACGTTCGTTAAGTGGTCTTTGTTTAATTAAAAGAGGAATGTATTATCACGCTGCACCTTGGTCTCCTCGTTCTGACGAACGTGACAGACACCTGATTTTCTTAATAGAAAATAATGTAATTAGAACAAAGAATGATGACTAAATCAATTGGTTAGGTGAGATCAATTACATTTTTCCAAATTCGGGATATACCAGTAGTCACTGTCTTAAAAATGTCTGATGTAGAAATCTAGCCAGTAACTAATCTCGCCACCCAGAGCTGTCATGAGAGACATAGAAGTGGGGACAGGGGCTACTTGAAACGTCAGTTAGTCCCTCTACTCTGGTTGCTGGCATTATTGGACTGCTCCATAAAAACTATTTTCCGTCCCTCAGTCCCTCAATAATTAACTGACAATGAGAGAGAACACACTGGGGAAAGAAGGGGCTACATCGAAATGTAATGTGAAGTGACCTTTCTGCACAATTAAAAGTGTACCTACCTCTCGTCTCAGCACTCAGTGTCTTAACAAACTGTTCATTTGGAAGTTAACAGGAGCTAATTTGTATTTGAGGTCGGTAGGGTTTTCTAAATGTCAATATTGTAAGGAACTCACAGGAGTATCCAACACACTAAGACGTCCTTTCTGTGGTTTATCCTCAGTCTGCTCAGTACAAAATAATCCACTCTGTGACATTTCTCCCCCATGGCCTCCAAATCCATATGTAATATCTAACAACTCAACAATGGAGATGCAGAAAATAAAAGTGTTGTCCTTTGCCATCCATAAATGAAAGATGATGGGATTTAATATGATTTAGAAGCACCAATCTTCTGTTCCTTACGACTCAGTGACACCCAGGAGGGAGTCTGGGCTGTGCTGTGTTAACGAGTCGGCCCACGTACAGAGGCCCCAACGGGCACCGATAGGGGCCTCACACCATCGAAAACCACACACTCAAACTAGATTATGATACAGCAGGATTGAAGGTAGTTAGATCTGACTGATCCATGAGAGAGTGCAAAGGCAAAGCACACCTATGCACACACGCAAGTTTTTATGTATATCGTAGTCCTAGTATTTACATTTACATTTACATTTAAGTCATTTAGCAGACGCTCTTATCCAGAGCGACTTACAAATTGGTGCATTCACCTTATGACATCCAGTGGAACAGCCACTTTACAATAGTGCATCTAAATCTTTTAAGGGGGGTGGTGAGAAGGATTACTTTATCCAGATATTTATTTATATATTTATATGCTCCTCCTAGATGAAACAGAGCAAGCAGGGCGCCCCCTACTGGCGTGTGTCCCTGGTGAATGTGTGCAGGATGGTGAACAGCCTGATGAATAGCCTGTCGTGGAGAGAACAGGAGGAGTATAACACTGAGGAGGAGCTGTGGGAGAGACTGGCCTCCCTTCCTGAGCCCCTGGACAAGCTTCTAGACCTACTGCAGATCTGCAGAGTGCTGCAGCCCCGAGAGGTGAGGGACACCCATACCTACAAAAACAGATGCTCATGCACGGAGAGCAATTCTCACATTTGAATAGAACATCTGTCATGCAGTCATATACATTTCAAGTGAGTCACACAACCACACACACAGTAAACATGTACCGGGATAAGCACTCTAGGGCCTAGAGTCAATCAGATCAAGCGTTAACCAGCGATAGCAGACACCTGTATTGCAGATGTTTTGGCGGAGTTGGAACTGCGTTGGCACCGTCAAATTGGTGAGCAGCTGCTCTTGCTACCATTTTCATGAAGTCGCAACCACCCCACTCGCGTTAAAGTTCAGAATGACAAAGTGGAGGCTAGATAGAGATAATGACGCTGAAATCTAAAAAATAATTCAACGAAATAATGAGGGTTTCTATCTTCTATCAACATCGTCATAGCAGTTGTTTCTCACAGTGTCGGAGGTGGAACTGCGTTAGAGTTGTCAAATCCACAAGCGGTCCCTTGTCCTTAAACCTAATGCATAAATACATTGCCATTAGTTGCACGGAGTCACATTACGAGAAATCCAATGCAGCCTTGTTTACAAGTTTGAACACTGGAATGTGAGATGTAATCGACACCTCAATATTATTTCTATATAGCCACATACTCATTCTGGTAAAAAAAAAATAATGCGACATGTCATACTCTTTTTGGCCAGACAGCATCAGATACATTGGCTACACATACAAAGACAGAGGGGCACTGTTTGCCACGTTAGTACCTAATGCGAGTGGGACAGGTGTGGTTTCATGACAATGATCAAGAGCAGCTGCTCACCGGTTTGACAGCTCCAACGCAGTTACACCTCTGACACTGCCAAAACATCAGCGGTTGACGCTGGATCTGATTGATCTCGGTCTAACACACAGCTGCATGGTGTGCTATATATGGAACATATACTGAACAAACATATAAATGCAACATGCAACAAGTTCAAAGATTTTACTGAGTTACAGTAAACAAAATCAGTCAATCGAATTAAATGAATTAGGCCCTAATCTATGGGCCTCAGGGTCTTGTCACCGTATTTTTGTGCATTTGAATTGCCACCGATATAATGCGATTGTGTTCGGTGTTTGTATCTTCGCCTGACCATACCATACCCCCCAACGCCACCATGGGGCACTGTGTTCACAATGTTGAACATAGTTGTGAGGCCAGTTGGATGCCAAATTCTCTAAAACGACGTTGGAGGTGGTTTATGGTAGAGAAATTAACATCAAATTATCTGGCAACTGCTCAGGTGGACATTTCTGCGGTCAGCATGCTAATTACACTCTCCCTCAAAACCTGAGACGTCTGTGGCATTGTGTTGTGTGACAAAACTGCACATTTAAGAGTGG